>NW_025961106.1:0-57191 GCF_023159225.1 Perognathus longimembris pacificus
ATACATAGTTAGATTAAAAGTTAGATAGATAGGTAGGTAGATAGTAGGTAGAGAGCTAGTTAGGTACATAGTTACATACAAAGTTAGTTACATAGATAGGTAGTTACATAAATAGATAGTTACATAGATAGATAGATAATTGGATAGATAGATAGATAGATAGATAGATAGATAGATAGATAGATAGATATACAGATAGTTACATAGATAGATAGATACTTAGGTACACAGATTGTTACATAGATACATAGTTACATAGAAAAATAGATTGATACCTAGAAAGGTAGATATTAGAGAGTTAGATAGTTATTTGGATAGTTATATAGATAGATACATAGATAAATAGATAAATACCTAGATAGATTGTGAAATAAATAGATAATTAGTTAGACAGATAGTTGCAGAGATAGATAGAAAAATACATACATACATACATATATACATACATACATACATACATACGTAGATACATTGAGAATTATTTAGATACATAGAAATTTAGAAAGATAGATAGGTAATGGGTGGATAGGTAGTTACATAAATAGATAGATAGTTACACACATAGATTGATAATTGGATAGATCGTTAGATAGACACTTATCTAGATACCTGTATAGATAGCAAGATAGATATTTAAATAGATCGATAGATACTTAGTTCGATAAATAGTTACATAATAGACAGATGGATAGATACCTAGAAAGATAGATATATAGACAGTAAGACAGATAGTTATTCAGATAGGTATATAGATAGATACAAATATAGATTGATAGATAGACAGACAGACAGATAGATAGATAGATAGATAGATAGATGCATATATACATAAGTATGTACACACATGCATACCTACATAGATACATTCATACATGCATACATGAAATATACATACATACATGCATGCATGCATGCATGCGTACATTGAGATTTAGTTAGATACGTAGTTGGATAGAAAGTCAGATATATAGATAGGTAGATAGATAGATAGGTAGGTAGTTAGATAAATATATATTTACATAAAAATATTTTACATAGATAGGTAGTTACAGAAAAAGATAGATAGTTAAAGAGATAATTAGATAGAGAGTTAGATAGTTAACATTTAGTTAGGTAGCTAGACACATAGCTAGATAGATAGTCACATAGATAAATAGATACTCTGTTATATAGATTCTTCCATAGGTAAAGAGATAGATAGATAACTAGAAAGGTAGGTTGTTACAGAGTTAGATAGACAGTTATTCAAATAGTTATAAAGATAGATTCAGAGATAGATAGATAGATAGATAGATAGATAGATAGATAGATAGATGGAAAGATAGATAGATAATTACATAGATAGATAGATAATTAGATAGTTACATAGATAAATAGGTAGATACATACATACATACAAAGAAACATAGATATATCTATACGTACATATATTGAGATTTACTTAGATACATAGATAGAAATTTAGATACAGAGATAGGTAGATACATATGTACATAGTTAGATAGAGAGTTACAAACAACTATAGTTACATATATAGGTTGATAGTTACATAAATAGCTAGATAGATAGTTACATAGATAGATAGATAATTATATAGATTGAGAGTTAGATAGTTAGATAGAAAGCAAGATAGATAGATGGATAGATATTTACATAAATAGATAGTTACATTGATACATAGATATTTAGATAAATAGTTACATAGAGAGACAGATAGATAGATACCTAGAAAGATAGATAATTAAATAGGTAGTTATACAGATAGTTAGATAAATATACAGATAGAAAGATAGATAGTTATATAACTAGACTGTTAGATAGATGATTACTTAGATAGTTACATAGATAGATACATAGATATATAGATAGACACATAGATACATAGATACATTGAGAGATATTTAGAAATATAGTTAGATAGATATTTAGATGGAGAGATAGGTTGGTAGGTAGGTAGGTAGATTGTTAGATAAATAGATAGTTACATACAAAGATAGTTACATAGATATGTAGATAGTTACATAGATAGATAGATAGATAGATAGACAGACAGACAGACAGACAGATAGATAGATAGATAGATAGATAGATAGATAGATAGATAGATAGATAGATAGACAGATAGTTTCATGGAGAGATTGTTAGATATACAGATAGATGATTACTTAGATAGATAGTTACATAGAGAGATACATAGATACATTGATACATTGAGAGTTATTTAGAAATATAGGTAGAAAGAAAGTTAGATGGATAGATAGGTAGATTGTTAGATAAATAGTTAACTACAAAGATAATTACAAAGATATGTAGTTAGATAGATAGATAGATAGATAGATAGATAGATAGATAGATAGATAGATAGATAGATAGACATATATACAGATAGTTACATAGATCGGTAGATAATTGGATAGTTAGAGAGTTAGATAGCTAGATTGATGGCTACATAGATAATTACATAGATAGAGAGATACTTAGTTAGATAGATAGTTACATAGATGGACAGATAGATAGATACCTAGAAAGACACATAGTTAGATAGATAGATAGTTATTCAGATAGTTAGATAGATAGATTGTTAGATAAATAGATAATTAGATAGATAGTTACATACATATAGATAGATAGATAGGTACATAGATATATAGATACATAGATACAATGAGAGTTAGATACATAGTTAGATAGAAAGTTAGATGTATAGATAGTTAGGTAGATAGTTAAATAGATAGTTACATAGATGTAGATAGTTACATAGATAGATAGACAACTGGATTGACTGAGAGTTAATTGGAAGATAGTTAGCTAGTTAGCTCGATAGATACCTAGATAAACAGTTAGACAGATAGATAGATGGATACTTCGTTAGGTATATAGTTACATAGATGGACAGATAAATAGATGCCTAGTAAGATAAATATTTAGATTGTTTGATAGACAGTTTTAAACATAGGTAGATAGAGAGAGATAGAAACATACATACTTGAATACATACATACATATGTACATACATACATACATACATGAACATTGAGAGTTAGTTGGATACATAGGTAGAAAGTTAGATAAATGAGTAGGTAGATACATACATACATACATACATACGAAGATAGTTATATAGACAGCTAGTTACATAAGTAGATAGATAGATAGATACATATATACATAGATACATAGATAGATACATAGATAGATACATAGATAGATAGATAGATACATAGATAGATACATAGATAGATACATAGATAGATAGATAGATAGATAGATAGATAGATACATACATACATACATACATACATACATACATACATAGATTCATAGATACATTGAGAGTTAGATACATAGTTAGATAGGTGGATAGTAGGTAGATAGCTACATATGAAGATAGTTACATAGATAGGTAGATAGTTACATAAATAGATAGTTACATATATAGGAAATTGGATAGAGAGATGGATAGATAGATACATAGATACATTGATACTTAATTAGATAGATAGTTACATAGACACATAGTTACATATATAAATAGACAGATAGATTGATACCTAGAAAGATAGATATTAGAGAGTTAGATATATACTATTTTAGATAGGTATATACATAGATAGATACATACATACATAGATAAATACCTACATATATTGTTAAAAATAGATAATTACTTAGATTGATATGTGCAGAGATAGATAGAAAAATACACATATACATACATACATACATATGTACATTCATACGTAGATACATTGAGATTTTTTTAGATACGTAGTTAAATAGAAATTTAGATAGATAGATAGATAGGTGGATAGATAGCTATATAGTTACATAAATAGATGGTTTCATACATGAATAGGTAATTGGATAGATAATTATATAGATAGTTAGCTAGATACCAGTATAAATAGCTAGATAGTTACATAGATAGATAGGTAGGTAGATATTTACATAGTTAGATAGACAGATAGTTACATACAAAGATAGTTACATAAGTGGGTAGACAATTACATATATACATAGATAGATAGTTACATAGATAGATAATTGTATATATAGGGAGTTAGTTAGTTAGATAGCTTTATAGACAGTTACATAGAAAGATAGGTAGATGGATACAGATTTAGAAATATAGTTACATAGATGGACAGATAGATACCTAGAAAGATAAATATTTAGATAGTTACACACAAAGGTAGATAGATAGATAGATATACATACATACATACATACATACATACATACATACATATATACATTGAGATTCAGTTAAATACGTAGTTGAATAGAAAGTTAGAAATATAGATAAATCGGTAGATAGATAGGTAATTAGATAGATATTTACATACAAAGAGTTTACATAGATACTAGGTAGATAGTAACAGAAATAGATAGGTAGTTACATGGATTGAGAGTTAGATACTTAGATAATATTTAGTTATGTAGCTAGATACATAGCTAGATAGATAGTTACATAGATAGATAGACAGATAGATAGATACTTTGTGATATAGATGGTTACACAGGTCGAGACATAGGTGGATACCTAGAAAGATAGGTGGTTATATAGTTAGATAGGTAGTTATTCAGAAAGTTATATAGATAGATACAGAGGTAGATTGACAGACAGAGAGATAGATAGTTACATAGATAGATAGATAGATAGATAGATAGATAGATAGATAGATAGATAGATAGATAGATAGATAGAGGAAGAGAAAGAGCAGGAGTAATGAGGGGGAGGAGCAGAGGAGAGGAGGAGGAGGGGGAATGAGAGGAAGAGGAAAAAGAGGGGGGAAGAGATTGGAGGAGTAGGGATGAGGAGAAGAGTAGAAAGAGGTGGTGGAGGAGAGAGGAAGAAGAGGAGAAGGAAGCATGAGGGGAAGAGGAGAAATAGCAGGAGGAGGGACAGGAGGAGAATTGAGGTCAAGAGGAAAAAGAGGAGGAGAGGAGGAGCAGGAGGACGAGGGGGAATGTGGGGAAGAGAACTAAGTAGAGGAGCGAGGAGGAGGAGGAAGAGGAGGAGGAGGAGGAGGAGGAGGAGGGGGAGCTGGAGAAAGTAGATGAAATGGATGAGGAAGAGGAGGAGGAGGAGGGAAGGACGGGGAGGAGGACAAGAGGAAGATTAGATGGAGTAGGTAATTGAAGACAAGGAGGAGGAGATGGAGGAATAAGGGAAGAGAAGGAGGAGGAATATTGAGGGAAGAAGAGAAAGAGGAGGGGGAGGAGGAGGAGGAATGAGGGGAAGAGGAGAAAGACGAGGAGGAGTATTGGGGAAGGAGAGGAGGAGGAGGAGGAGAAGGAGAAAGAAGAGGAGGAGGAGGAAGAGGATATGTGGGAGGAGGAGTTAGAAGAGGACAAGATCGAAGAGGAGAGTGGAGGAGGAGGGGTAGGATGAGACGGAAGACAGGGGAGGAGGAGGAGGAGGAATGAGAGGAAGAGAAGAAAGAGGAGGACATGGAGATGGGAGGAGTAGGAGGATGATGAGGAGGAATGAGGTGAAGAGCAGAAATAGGAAGAGGAAGAGAGGGGAGGACAAGAAGGAGTTATGAGGGAAAGAGAAAGCAGAGGAGTGGGGAAGATGAGGAGGAAGAGGAATGAGTGTAAGAAGAAAAAGAAGAAGAGGAGAGGGAGGAGGAGAAGGAGGAGGAGATGGGAGGAGGCGAAGAAAGAGGAGGAATGAGGGAAAAGAAGGAGGAGGAAGAGGGGAACCGGGGGAGGAAGAGGAGGAGGAGGATGAGCGGGGAGGGGTAGGAAGAGGAGGAATGAGAGAAGAGGAGTGTAGAGGAAGAGGAGGACGAGGAGGAATGAGGAGAAGAGGAGAAAGATGAGAAGGAGGAGAGGGTAGGAGGCGGAGGAGAAATGAGGTTAAGTGGAGAAAGAGGAGGCAGAGAATGAGGAGGAGAAATAGGACAGGGAGGAGGAGGAGGACAGCGGAGGAGGAGGAGGAATGAGAGGAAGAAGAGAAGAGGAGGAGGGGAAGGAGGAATGAGGGGTAGAGGAGAAAGAGGAGGAGGAAGAGAGGTGTGGAGGAGGAGGCGGAGGAATGAGGGGAGATGACTGGGGGCCGGGAATGTGGCCTAGCGGTAGAGTGCTTGCCTAACATGCATGAAGCCCAGGGTTCGATTCCTCAGCACCACATATACACACAAAAAAGCCAGAAGTGGTGCTCAAGTGTGGCTCAAGTGGGCCTTGATCAAAAAAAGAAGCCAGGGACAGTGCTCAGGCCCTGAGATCAAGCCCAGGACTGGCCAACCTGCTGGCCAGAGGTTATGCTCATAAAAGTCCACTGGGTGGCACCAAAGAGCCACTGAAAACAGCAAGTTTTCTGCTCATTTTCTCTTTAATTTTTATCGTTCTGTGGTTCAGTATGGGAAAGAGAATCTCACTGTACTCAGCAGTGAAGTCTCCAACTCTTTATCCTGCTCCCTCAGTCTCTCCTGCTGTGCAATTTAAACACATATTCTACCTCGTTGGGCTACCTTGTTCCTTAGAACAGATATATTCACCTTGAATCTGTGCCATTAGACTGTTTCTATTATGGTATTTGTTGTATTCTTTCTTTTTTTTTTTCTCTCCTGATCTAGGACATTTCAAGGAATCCAGTGAAACTCAGTCTACCTGATTGTGTGCTTGCTACAGAGGAGCACCACAGCCTTGTTGAAGAGAATTTTCCTCTGGGTGGTGCCAAAGGACCACTGAAAACAGCAATGCTTTTGCTCCTTTGTTGTTTTTGTTTCTTGTTTCATTGTTTGGGGTATCATTTTAGGGAAAAAATATCTCAGGATGCTTGCTAGGCTGTACTAAAGCTGTGTATCCTCTCCTGTGTTGCACCCATTGCAATCAACCTTGACTACACCGTATTCACACAGATTGCCTATTTAATTTCTAATGATGTTTTTTTTTTATTCTTAGCATTCACCTATTTGTCTATGTAGTTGTATATCAGTTGATTCATTTCTATGCTGAGACACTTCTAGAAACCCAGTTGGTCTAAATCAACATGACAATGTGCTTTTCCAAGACCACAACCTTACAGAAGTGGATTTGGAAGCTCCCGCCCTTAATGCTTTGAACTCAAACCCCAGTTGGGAAGAGGCAAAAGCAGTTCACATGGTGGTTCGCTGTGGAAACGGCACGAGCATGCTCTCCCCACCTGGTCCACACGCTGAGATGATATTAGGGAGCTCTGCCCTGAAAACTCCACCAGACAGTGCCACCGACGGACTGAAACCACCCGCAGTTGCGTGTTCCTTTTTGGCTGCCTACGTTTTTACAGCGTTGCTCGTGCACATGGGAGTGCAAGTGGTGGGAGAGGTCATGCTGGTGCTGTGGAGATGCGGTGTGGGAGCCTGGTGGTATGCTCTGGCCTACTGTGTGCGTGTGCGTTTGCGTTGGCCTATACGCTTGGGCTTCCTGGTGTGTGTGTGTGTGTGTGTGTGTGTGTGTGTGTGTGCGTGCGTCTCCTGGAGCCCATGTGCTTGCTACTGGGAGTCGGGCCTCCTGGTGTCCATGCACATCCTGGTATGCATGCATGCGTCTTCTAGTGAGCGTGGGCCTCCTGGTGCGTGTGGGAGAGCTGCTTGCATGAGCATGCTTGTGCATGGATTGGGCTTGTTGGTCCGTGTGGGCATGCACTGGACATTGCGTGGTTTTTCATCCACTATTTAGTGCGCAGGGGTTGGCACTGAGGCACTTTGGCCTGTTTTGTGTGGTGGCGTGGGGGCGCTTGTGTTTCCACAGGGCCCTGGGATCCGGGCTCAAGCAGCATCTCTGGGCAGAGTGTCCTGCGCACACCACACCGCACGCACTGTGATTGTGTCTCTGCTGTCATCAGACACTGGATTCCTGTGCCCTTCATGTCCGTTCATGTCCACAGACACTCAGAGAGATTTCTGCCATAGAGGCTCCCATCTTGAAGTCACAGACGCCGGCGTAGCTGTCACCTTGCTGTCGGGGGCGGCAGCACGAGCAGCAGCCTGGACAGGTCCCGGGTCATCTGCTCACTTGCTTACTGCCCAGTGGATTTACTTGAGAGGTTAGAAGCTAGTGCTGGCTTTTGCGTGTAAGGGAAAGCACAAAGCATGCATCCTTTTGCTCTATGGCCTGACTTACTTCACTTTACATAATTTTTCCACAAATCTTTCCATTCCTTTTTTTTGTGTCAGTTATGGGTCTTGAACTCAGGGCCTGAGCACTGTCCCTGAGCTTTCTTTCTTGGTTTTTTTTTTTCTCCAAGATATAATGCTCTGTCACTTTGAGCCACAGTAAAAAACTTTGGTTTTCTGGTAGTCAGTTGGAGGTAAGAGTTTCACAGACTTTTCTTTTCCTGCCCAGGTTGGCTTCAAACTGGGATCCTCAGACCTCAGCCTGTTTAGTAGCTAGGATTACAGGTGTGAGCCACTCACCTGTGCTTGGTTTCATTTCTTTTACAAGGATCCAATGTCATTCTTTCTGGTGGAGGAGTGTAATTCCACAGGGGAAAAAAAACAACAAACACATACTTTTAAAGGGAACAAAACTGCAAGGTGAATTTTCTATGTACACCAATGATATTTGCACATTATAGATATCATATTATCAGCATTCCAGATGAGAATAATGTAACTTAATTGGTCTTTATACATAGTCATGATTATGTGTGAAGTATGTAACTACTGGCAAATAAATACAGAATTTAGTGTGGAGAACTAACTGGCAAATAAATACAGAATTTATTGAGACTTAAGTAACCTCAGATAATTTTGAAAGTTTGACATATGAATACTTGCAATATATTATAAAGGGCCATATAATTAATGTTATTATTTGTTAGAAACCATATGACCTAAAATAGAAATGATTCTGGCCTATGAGAGAAAACTGTAAACGAGGTGCAGGGTCATTCGACTCTTTGCCCACATTGTTGTTTCTGTCTCAAGCCTCTCTACCTATTATTCTAACATAAATTCCGTGGCATTGCCCACCAGAGAATGAGAGACTATGGCTGTGCTTGGGAGAAAAGTCTCTTTTCTTACGGAGCTTGCTTTCTAAGGGACGTGGAGGCCAAAGACAGTGAAGTCAAGAACTTCATGGGGAGTAACATATAGGAAGGAGGAGTTCCCAGCTTTCTAGGACATACAGCAAGTCAGAGCTGGAAGTATCTCTCAGCTATGGAAGAGGGCTTTCCCTAGGCAGCTGTTTGCTGGACGGGGGAGGGAGGCTGGCAGGATCTCCTTGACTGTACTTAATCCTTCAGGAATAATTTTTAATTCCAAATGGAGATCTCTGTGGGATGGGATCCCCTTGACCTGAGGTATTCCTTCAGGAATCATTTTTAATTCCAGATGGTTTTTCGGGCGGGGGGGGGGGGCGAGCCCGTGGAAAGGGACTGGATTGAAACAACCTGTACACAGATAGAGAACACAGCCTCTGGTGCACATCCCAGAGTGACCTAGAGCAGGCTCGGCCTGCAGACTTGGAGGGGAGACATACATTCATAGACAGGAGCCCTCGCTGTTGGTTGTGTCTGTGAGCACCTTAGAGTCGTCGAGCTTGGGATGTCATGGCCGCAAGAGGATCTCTCAGTGTGGAAGGATGTTTTCCTACTGAGATCAGAAGCGTGAGCTGGCAGCACTGAGGTCCTAAGTCCTGGAGATGGACAGGGCCGTGTCAGCGTGTCCAGGTGAGAGGTGGGGACGTTTCCTTCTAAAAGGTGGGGCTTTTCACTTTGTTCTAAGAGTAGGAATTTCTGGGTAAGACATAATGGTAAGAAAACGTGGCAAAGCTTTCTTCAGTAAGCAAGCAAGCAGCAAATAGACAAAAAGCAGACCGACAAACAGAAAGGCAGGGGCTCCCACTGAAAGGGGTGCGGGTGCTTTTAGAGGGAGAGAGACACCGGCTTTGTTGGCATCAGGAGTATTTATGATAAAGGCAGGGTCGAACTTAGAGTTATGCACAAGATAGGTGTTTATCTTTGCTCTTAACTGCTCTCTGTTACACTCTTTCCACTTGGGCTCAGGGTCCCTGACACTGTCCAGTGCTTTAAATCTATGACCATTCTGTTGGGCATTCCTTTTAGGAAAGAATGCATTGCGCTATATATTGTAAAACTGGTGTTTATCCTTGAGATAAGGAAGGCCTCCTGCCACAGATGTTTATCCTTTGAGATAAGCACTCTGTGCCAGGAGGAGTCATTTTTCCAAGCCTCTGCGTCTCCAGGATGCATATCTTTTTTTAATGATATCCTTTCTTGGTTTTTAGAGCACACTAATTGTTTGGGGCCAGCAGGCAAGGTCAGCAGGAGAAAGCTGCTCTTGCCCTTTTTAAAAAAAAAATTGGTCCTCGTGTTAATAGTGCAGCTTATGAAGGAGTGGGTGGGAAGTAAAGTCTACAAGTAGAACAAGGGATCTACACGGCACAGGCAACGGTGTATTGGCTAAAAGTTCAGCATGGCAAGAGAAGCAGAAGGCCAAGAGCTGGAAAAAGAGGGGAGGTGGATCCTAAAACCAGGGACATTTCTGTGGTGATCGCCTGCCTTCCCGAAGACAGAGATTATTGGTGCCCTGGGTACAATCACTTCCCACCTTGAACTCGGGGCCTGGGCATTCTGGCGTTCTTGCTTGGCGTTTTGCTGAGGATGCTTGCCCTGTCACTTGAGCCACCACTCCATTTGGTGTGTGTGTGTGTGTGTGTGTGTGTGTGTGTGTGTGTGTGTCAGTCTTGAGGGCTTAGACAGTGTCCCTGAGCTTTTCGCTGAAGGCTGGCACTAAATCACTTGAGCCTCTGTTCCTCTTCCAGCTTTTCAGCCAGCTAATTGGAGTCTCATGGACTTTCCTTCCTGGGCTGCCTCTCAACCATGACCTCAGCTCTCAGTCTCCTTACTAGCTAAGATTACAGGTGTGAGTGGCTGGTGGCTGGACCTCACTTCCAGCTGTTTTGGTGGTTACTTTCAAAGGTAAGAGGCTCCCAGACGTTTCTGCCCAGGCTGGCTTCAAACCTCAATCCTCACATCTCAGCCTCCGGAGTAGGTAGTATTACACGGGGTGAGGCATCCCCTGACTCAAGTGGTTGTTTCTGTAGTACATTGCAGTGATACAGTCAACCGAGATGACTCCTTTCCAGCACGCCTGATTGATGTGGAGTCCTCATGCGCAGAAGAGTGTCGAGTTTCAGTTCTGTAAAAGCCACGGGGTTTGTGATTAATGAATCTATTTCCTTCTCTATTTAATTTTGTTGCTGGGCATTGCACCCAAGCGCTCGCCAGTGCCAATCGTTGGCTGCTTCATGGTTCTCATGTGACCATGAGAAGAGAATAGGAAATCCACATTAACCTCAGGGTCTTGGATTGCGGTGAGCGCTGGTGTGGGGGCAGCCCATTCTCAATGCCTTGCTTCTCCCCTTCCTGTATACTGCAGCAGCTCTCTCTCTCGCTCTCTCTCTCTCTCTCTCACACACACACACACACACGCATGCACACACGGAACACATCTCTCACTACCAGAAGGGCTGAGAAGTAGCTGATATACAGAAGGGAACAAATGGTCTCTATGAGCAGGGCCCAATGGATTTAGAGTAAGGGCCTTTTGTTCTTCAGTCTCTGGATCTCCTAGCTCTTCGCTGGATTGAACACATAGACTGAAACCATGCACGTAGCCCAAGGTTTTCGGACTTTACGACATTTCTAGTTGATCACGGGGGCCAAGTTTTTCTGAAAGAGCCAGATGTTATAGACCGAGCTCCAGACAGTCAATAGACTGGGGTAAATGAATGGACTTGTCTTTGTGCCAACAGCCTCTGTTCACCAAATCAGTGGCCAGCGCTCAGTCCTTAATTTGCCAACACCCTTTCCCTAGTATCAGATTGATTACAGTGACAAAATAAGAAGTATGTGTGTCATGTATTGCTGGATTGTCAGAGTAATTGGTTTGACTTTAACAAAATAATAAAGAGAAACTAGCAAGGTGCTAGTGGCTCACACCTATAATCTTGGCTACTCAGAAGGCCCAGATCTGAGGATAGAGGTTCAAAACCAGTCCAGGCTGGAATGTTAGTGGAGAAACCTGAAAGTTGCTGCCTTCCACACACACGTGGCCAGGAAGAAAGACAGGTGGACACGATGTAGCAACGGACAGGGTGGGAGGAGAAGGGTAACTTGTCTTTATAGTGTCCCTTTCCCAAATTCCACGACCTCATTCTGTTCCTCGCGGAAACACGATGGATGGATGGGTGGATGGATGAGTTTGTAGGTGGGTGGATGGGTGGGTGGGTGGATGGGTGGATGGATAGGTGGATGGATGGATGGTTGGTGGGTGGATGAATGGATGGTTCGATGGATGGATGGACATACTGTTGGAAGGACTGACTGACAGGCAGATGGACGGATGGATGGATGTGTGGAAGGATGGGTTCACAGATGGATTTTTGGGAGGTTGAGTGGATGTGTGGGAGGGTGGATGGATGGACGGATGGACAAATGGATGGACTGACAGATGGATGCGTGGATGGGTGGGTACCTGAAAGCATACTTGTGTGTGTGGATGGATGGGTGGATGGAAGAAAGGATGAATTAATGGATAGAAGGAAGGCAGGAAGGAAGGAAGGATGGATGGATGGTCTGGTGGGTGGAAAGATGGATCGGTGGACGGAAGTACTATAAAGAGACAAACATAGATGGGTGGATGGATGGATGGATGGATGGATGGATAGGTGGACAAATGGATAGGTGGGTGTTTCGGTGGATGGATGGTTGGAAGGCTGGACGGATAGGAGGATGGATGGTCAGATGTACAAATGGACAGACCGACAGATTGATGGGTGATTGGATTCGTACTTGGCTAGGTGGATGGATCAATGGGTGGGTGGGAGTGTAGGTGAATGGATGGATGGGCGGATGGATGAAAAGCAGGGAGGATGGATGGATGGGCGGGAGGACGAATGGATGGATGGATGGATGTGTGGGTGAAAGGGTGGGTGGGTGGGTGAATGAAAGGATGGAAGGAAGGGTGGTGGGGTAGGTGGGCGGGTGTATAAATACATACATAGTAGATAAATGGATACCTGGATAGATTCACAGATGGATGATCAGAAGGATACATGGGTGGATGGATAGTTGGATGGATGCATGGATGGATGGATGGATGGATGATGGATGGGTAGATCCATATATGTATAGATAGATGGATAAATGACAGATGGGTAGAAGGACAGATAGACGGATGGATGGAGAGATGGAGAGATAAATAGATGATAGCTAGATAGGTGGACAGGCAGGGAGATACACTGATATTGATATATTTCCCTCTTTTTGAGATATAGTAACTCTATTGATATCCTACATCACAGAAGAACATAGTGGATTGCAAGCCACCTGTAAACACCCTCAGGAGGTCACCATCATTATTTTCCATCCCTGCACTGCACAACCTGGCTACGGAACAAAGTTCTGTGCCCGCCGACCCACACAAAGGGGATTTTTTTAAAGAGATAAAAACAATACCAGAACATAGGTAAATGAAGGAGTGAATTCTCCAAGCTGAGTCCCCGGTGGCTCCCGGCTGGTCACTTCAGCTGGAAAATTCTGGAATGCCTTGCTGCAGTGTCCTTTATGCTACGTTACCCCATTGGGCAACCGAGTGGGAAAATAAATGAAATAAATCAAGTGCAATAATGAAATAAAATACAATAAACGGAATAAAAATAAATGGTATCGGGCGCTAGGCTGGTCGTCTGTTCTGGAATCCTGGCGTCCACCTCATTAAGAAGACATCTTCCTCGGGCCCATCCTGGCCAACCAGGAAAATGAAGGATTTCTTATTTTTTTATTTTGCTTCTGCCATTTTTCTGGGTTATCCACACAGTTGTTTATTTTTTATTATTTTATAAATGAATAAAATGTCATAAACGTGGAATTGGTCTCTGCTGTGAGCTCTGGGAGCAGAAGGGGAAGCAGGTAGGTAAGTAGGGAGGTAGGAAGGAATGTAGGTAGCTAGGTGGGTTGGTGGGTAGGGAGGTAGGGAGATTGGTAGATGGAAGGGTGGATGGCTGGATGTATGGGGGAAGGAGGCAACAACAAATGGATGAATGGGTCATTGGATGGATGTGTGGAGGGATGGATGGGTGGGTGGTTGGGTTGTTGTGTGAATGGATAGGAGTATGGATGGATGGTTGGCTGGCTGCATGGACGGATGGACTGATAGATGGACTGACAGACAGATGGATGGATGGGTGGATGGGTGGGTGGACAGATGGGTGGACAGACAGGCGCATGGATGGGTGGATACACGGATGGATAGTCGGGTTGGTGGATGGAAGGATGTATGGATGGATGAAAGGAAGGCAGGAAGAAAGGAAGGAAGGAAGGAAAGAAGGAAGGAAGGAAGGAAGGAAGGAAGGAAGGAGGAAGGAAGGAAAGAAGGAAGGAAGGAAGGAAGGAAGGAAGGAAGGAAGGAAGGGAGAATGGATTGAGGATGGATGGATCAGTGTGATGGGTGGATGTGAGGACGGAAAGGAGGATGGATGTATGGTTGGATTGGTGGACGGATAGATGGATGCATGAACGAAAGGGCTGATGGATAGTGAGATGGATGGGTGGGTGGATAAATTGGCAAATGGATAGATGGGTGGTTGGGTGGATGGATGGTTGGAGGTCTGGATGGATAGGAGGATGGATGGACGGACGTACAGATGGACAGACTGACAGACAGATGAATGGATTGGTGGATGGATACTTGGCCTGCTGAATGGATGGATAATGGTCGGGAGTGTAGGTGAATGGATGGATGTTTGGACGGAAGGATGGATGAAATGGAAGGATGGATGGATGGATGGATGGATGGATGGATGGAAGAATGGATGAATGGGAGGATAGATGAATGGGTGGATGGGTGGATGTGTGGAAGGGTGGGTGGATAAATACATACATACATACATAAATAAATGGATACATGGATAGATGCACGGATGGATGGTCAGATGGGTACATGGGTGGATGGAGAGTTGGATGGATGGATGGATGGATGTTTGGATGGATGGATTGATAGGTAGGTCCATATAGGTATCGATAGATGGACAAATGATAGATGGGTGTAAGGACAGATGGACTGATGGATGGAGAGATGGAGAGATAAATAGTTGATAGCTAGATAGGTGGACATGCAGGGAGATACACCGAAATTGATATAGTTCCCTTTATTTTGAGATATTTTAAATCTACTGATATCCTACATCACAGAAGAGCATACTGGAATGCAAGCCACCTCTAAACACCCCCAGGAAGTGACCATCATGATTTTCCATCACTACTCTGCACCACCCGGCTACGGAACGAGGTTCTCTGCCCACCTAACCCACAAAAAAGGGTTTTTTTTATGAGAAAAAATAATACCATGACATAGGGAAATGAAGGAGTGAATTCTCCAAGCTGAGCTCCTGTGGCTCCCGGGCCTGTCACTTCAGCTGGAAAATTCTGGAAAGCCTTGCTGCTGTGTCCTTTATGCTACGTTGTGCCATTGGGAAACTGAGTAGAAAAATAAATGAAATAGATCAAATGGAATAATACAATAAAATACAATAAATGGAATAAAATAAATGTTATTGGGTGGTAGGCAGGTCATCTATCCTGGAATCCTGACATCCACCTCATTAAGAAGCCATTTTTATCAGGCCTATACTGGCCAACCAGGAAAATGAGGGGTTTCTTATTTTTTTCTTTTGCTCCTGCCATTTTTCTGGGGAATTCCCACAAATGATTTTTATTATTATTTTGTAAATAAATAAAATGGTGTAAAGGTGGCATTGCCTTCTGCTGTGACCTCCGGGAGCAGAAGGAGAAGCAAGCAGGTAAGTAGGGAGGTGGGAAGGAAGGTAGGTAGTTAGGTAGTTAGGTGGGTAGGGATGTAGTGAGATCGGTGGATGGTTGGGTAGGTGGTTGGATGGATGCCTGAACAGATGGATGGGAGGGTGCATGGATAGATGGGTTGATGGATGGCTGGTTGGATGGATGGTTAGGTGGATGGCTGGGTGGGTGAATGGGTGGCTGGGTGGTTGCGTGGGTGAATATACAGGTGGATTGGTGGGAGGATGGATTGGTGAATGGATGGATGGGTAGGTGGATGGATGGATGGGTGGATGGCTCTGTGGGTAGATGGATGGATGGGTGAATGGGTGGGTGGGTGGGTGGATGTACCTGTGGATGCATGGGTGGGTTTGTGTGTGTGTGGATGCAGGGGTGGATGGATGGATGGATGGGTGAATGGATGCGTGGGTGGGTGGGTATATGGATGAATGGGTTGATGGATGGATGCATGGAAAGATCAATAGATGGGTGGTTGGATGTTTGTGTGGATGGATAAGAGGATGGATGTATATTTGGATGGGTGGATGAATGGATAGATTGGTAGATGGACGGACATACTGATTGACAGCTCGCAGACTGATGGATGGATGGGTTGACGGGTGGGAGGATGGGTTCACAGATGGATGATTGGGTGGTTGAGTGGATGTGTGGGTGGATCAATGGATAGATGGATAGATGGATTGATGGACTGACAGATGGATGCATAGATGGGTGGATACATGGAAGCATAGTTGGATGGGTGGATGGATGGATGGATGTGTGGGTGGATGGAAGGAAGGAAGAAGGAAGGGAGGGAGAAAGGAGGGAAGGGTGGATGAATGGGAGGTTGGATATGGGAGAATAGATGGATGGGTCGATGGATAGGTGTTGGGGTCCATCTTTCCCCCCTAGATGGAAGGGGCCTGATGCACCTCCCCAGCTGGGGAATGCGGCCCTTCCATCCTCTCTACATTGGAATCCGGAGAAACCGGTCAGGCAAAGAGACCCCCGACTTAGCTGGCAGCCAGCCTGGAGCCTACCAGCCCCGCCCTGGTTTGGCGCGCTCAGAGTGACGTAGCCCCTTGGAGGTCAAGTGACCAGCCCCTTGGAGGTCACCTGACAGCTCATGGCCTATGGGAATCCTGGCCAACCCCCTTCCCCCGATCATCTCCCCTTGTCCCTCTCTCAATAAAGTTAGTTCGCTCTCAGAAGCTGACTCCGTGGTCTATGTACGTTAGCTCCCAAGGTAGGATAGCGGTCACATTGCCACGCGGGTCGCGCGCACGCAGGCCGGAGCCGCCCCTACGTCTCACCCTGACAGACCTGCAGGCCGAGGGTTAGGGGAGAGGACGATACGAGGGTAACAAGAGAGAAAATAAGCATTTGAGCCGGAGCAGAGAAAGCAGACCCAACAGATAGGTAGGTGGTTGGGTGGATGTGTGGATGGATAGGAGGATGGATGGATGGTTAGATGGGTGCATGGATGGATGGATAAATGGAAGTATTGATGGACAGACAGACGGATGGATGAGTCAGTGGATGGATGGCTGGGTGGATAGGTGGACAAATGGATAGGTGGGTGGTTGGGTGGTTAGATGTTTGGAGGTCTGTTTGTATACCTGGCTGGGTTGGTGGATGGATACTTGGGTGGTTGGGTGGATGGATGGAAATAAGAAAGGGAGGATGGATGGATGGATGATGGATGGATGGATGGATGGTTGGATGGAAAGAAGGAAGAATGGGTGGATGGAAAGGAGGATGGATGGATGGGTGAATGGATCGGTGGGTGGGTGCATGGATGCATGGAAGGAAGGGTGGTTGGGCCGGTGGGTGGGTAGATAAATACATAGATAAATGGATACATGGATAGAAGCACGGATGGATGGTCAGATGCATACATGGTGGTTGGATAGTTAGATGAATGTATGAATGGATGGGTAGCTCCATTTAGATAAATATAGATGGATAAATGATAGATGGGTGGAAGGACAGATGGACGGACTGGTGGAGAGATGGAGAGATCAATAGACAATAGCTAGATAGGTGGACAGGCAGGGAGATTCACCCATATTGATGTATTTCCCTCTATTTTGAGATAGATTAAATCTATTGTTAGCCCACATCACAGAAGAACATTCTGGAATGCAAGCTGCCTCTAAACACCCCCACGAAGTGACCATCATGATTTTTCCATTGCTGCACTGCACCAGCGGGCTACGGAACAAGGTTTTCTTTCCACCTGACTCATAAAAGGGGATTTTTATAAGAAAAAATATTATGCCATGACAGAGTGAAGTGAAGGAGTGAATTCTCCAACTTGAGGCCCCGGTGGTTCCCGTCCTGTCACTTCAGCTGGAAAATTCTGGAAGGCCTTCCGGCTGTGCCTCCCTTTACACTACGTTACACCATTGGGCAACCATGTGGAAGAATAAGTGAAACAGATCTAGTGGAATAATAAAATAAAATACAATAAATGGAATAAAATAAATGGTATCGGGCACTAGGCAGGTCATTGGGCCTAGAATCCTGGCTTCCACCTCATTAAGACACCATCTTTCTCTGGCCCATCCTGGCCAACCAGGAAAATGAAGGATTTCTTATGTTTTTTTTTTGCTCAACCATTTTTCTGGGGAATCTGCACAGATGTTTCTTTTTTATTATTATATTACAAATAAATACAAATGTAAAACCTGGCATTGGCTTTTGCTGTGAGCTCTGGTTGCAGAAGGGGAAGCAGGTAGGTCAGTACGGATGTAGGCTGTCTAGCTACGTAGGTTGGTGTGTAAGTAAGTAGGGAGATTGGTGGATGTACAGGTGGATGGGTGGAAGGGTAGATGGGTGGATGGATGGGAGGATGGATGGATGGGGTGGGTGGGTGGGTGGGTTGGTGGATGGGTGGGTGGATGGGTGGATGGATGGATGGACAGTTAGATGGACTCACAGACAGATGCGAGGATGGATGTTTACATGGAAGGATAGTACGGTGGGTGGATATATGGATGGATGGATTGATGGGTGGATCAGTGGATGAATGGAAAGAAGGATGGAAGGAGGGTGGGAGGATGGATGGGTGGGAGGTTGTGTGGGTGGATGGGTGGATGGATGTGTGGGTGGGTGGATGGCTGGATACGTGGATGGATAGGAGCATGGATGGATAGTTGGATGGGTGGACAGATGCATGGTTGGATGGTTGGATGGGGATTGGGTGGGTAGATGGGCGGGTGGATGGATGGATGGTGGGTGGATGGTTGGCTGGATGGGTGGAGGAATGGATGGATGGATGGATGATGGATGGAGAAATGAATGGACTGACAGGCAGATGCGTGGATGGGTGGGTACATGGAAGGATGGTTGTGAGGGTGGATGGATGGATGGCCTGGTGGATGTTTGGTGGATGGATGGGTGGATGGATGGAAGGATGGAGGTGAGGATGGATGTATGTGTGGACAGATGGATGGGTGGGTGTTTGTGTGGATGTGTGGATGCATAGAATGATGTTTGGATGGTTGGATTGGTGGATGAATTGATGGAAGGATGGATGGATGGATGGATGGGTGGACGTATGTACTGATGGCAGAATGACAGACAGCTGGATGGATGTGTGGGTGGATGGATAGATGGACAGATGGACAATTGGATGGGCTGACAGACAGTTGTGTTGATGGGTGGATACATGGATGGATAGTTGGGTGGATGGATGGATGGATGGGAGGATGGATGGATTGTTGAATGGTTGGACGTACAGATGGGTGGATGATCGGAAGTAGTGATGGTCGAACAGATGGATGGCTGGGTGTATTTTTTGATGGCTGGATGGATAGGTTGACAAATGGATAGGTGGGTGGTTGGGTGGATGGATGGTTGGAGGTCTAGATGGATAGGAGGATGAATGGGTGAGTGGATGGGTGGGTGGATGGGTGGGTGGGTGGATGGCTGGATATGTGGATGGATAGGAGGATGACTCTAAACACCCCCAGGAAGTGACCATCATGATTTTCCATCACTGCCCTGCACCACCAGGCTACGGAACAAGGTTCTCTGCCCACTTGACCCACAAAATGGGATTTCTTTAAGAGAAAAAAAATAATGCCATGACGTAGGAAAATTAATCAGTGAATTCTACAGGCTGAGGCTCCGGTGGCTCCCAGCCTGTCACTTCAGTGGAAAATACTGGAAGGCCCTGCTGCTGTGCCCTTTACGCTACGTTACCCCATTGAGCAACCAAGTGGAAAAATAAATGATAAAGATCAAGTGCAATAATAAAATAAAATACAATAAATGGAATAAAATAAATGGCATCAGGCGCTAGGGAAATGATCTGGTCTGGAATCCTGGCGTCCACCTCATTAAGACGCCATCTTCCTCCAGCCCATCCTGACAAACCAGAAAAATGAGATGTTTCTTTTTTTTCTTTTTTGCCCCTACCATTTTTCTGGGGAATCCCCCCAGATGTTTATTTTTGTTATTATTTTATAAATAGATAAAACGTTATAAACATGGCATTGGATTTTGCTGTGACCTCAGGGAATAGAAAGGTAAGCAGGTAAGTTAGAGTGAGACGTAGGGGTCACTCGGCCTGGCGTGTGCACGACCTACGTGGTAATGTGACCGCTATCCTTCCCTGGGAGCTAGCATACATAGACCACGGAGTAGGCTTCTGAGAGCGAACTAACTTTTTTGAGAGAAAGACAAGGGGAGATGATTCTGAAGGAAGGGGGTTGGCCAGGATTCCGATAGGCCAAGAGCTGTCACTTGACCTCCAAGGGGCTGGGTCACTTGAGCCCACCGAACCCGGGCGGGGTTGGTGGGCGCCTGGCTGGCTGACAGGTTGGAGGGCTGTTGGCCCAACCGGTTTCTCTGGATTCCAATCTAGAGGGGGTAGCAGGGCCGCATTCCCCAGGGCTGGGGGAGGTGCATCAAGCCCCTTCCATCTGGGGGGAAGATGGACCCCAACAGTGGGATAGACAGAACGATACACATACAGACAGACAGAGGGACTAAATTAATTTCCAGAAATCCAAGTTCTCCGTTCTCAACGACTCACGGAAAGGGGACTTCCTTTAGAAAGAAATCAATGCCATGATGGAGGGAAATGAAGGAGGTGAATTCTCCAAGCTGAACTCCAGAGGCTCCAGGCCTGTCCCTTCAGCTGGAAAATCCCGAAAGGGACTTCCTGCTGTGCCCTTTACGCTTCATTACCCGATGGGTCAACCAAGTGGAAAAATAAATAAAATAAATAAATCCAGTGAATAAGGAAATAAAAATAATAAGTGGACCTGGGCGCTGAGCAGCTCACCCGTCCTGGATTCCCGTCGTCCTCCGGATTCTGACGTCATCGGCCTCCGGCCCGGCCTTGCCAACTGGGAAGAGGAAGGACTTCTTATTTTTTCTGCTCCAACTATTTTCTGGCGAAGCCCCACGGGTTATTATTATTTTTAATAAATGGTGTGGACGTGGCGTTGGCCTGCGCGCGCTCAGCTCCTGGACAGGAAAGCGGGAGCAGCAGCTGCAGCCACGGGGAAGTTGGGGTACAGGGGCTGAGGGTGAGGGTCTCTTCCTCCTCCTTTTGCTGTGCGCGGGCGCCAGTGCGTATTACTGTCTGCCGGTCAGGTTTGAGGTGACCTTCACCCCAGTGAGTTCTCCGGGTTCCCCACCCCCGGCCTGTGCGCGTGCCCGGCTGGAAGGCAGGCTTGAGAGATGAGTCTATGCGAATGGGTGGTTGAATATCTGAGGTAGAAGAGGAGAAGGAAGGTAGGAAGGAAGGAAGGAAGGAAGGAAGGAAGGAAGGAAGGAAGGAAGGAAGAAGGAAGGAACGAAGGAAGGAAGGAAGGAAGGAACGAAGGAACGAAAGAAGGAAGGAACGAATGAACGAAGGAAGGAAGGAAAGAAAGAAAGAAGGAAGGAGAGGAGGGATGGTGGATGGAGGGAAGGAAGGAAGGGAAAAGGGACGGAAGGAAGGAGGGGGAAGGAAGGAGGGTGAAGGGTCGACAGAAGGAGGGAAGGAAGAGAAGGAAGGAGGGATGGATAAAAGGAAAGAAAGAGGGAGGGAAGGAAGGAAGGACTGAAGGAAGGAGGGAAAGAGGGAAGGAACAGATAAATCAGGAGGGAAGGTTGAAGGGAACGAAGGAAGAAAGACAGGAAAAAATGCCGGAAGGAAGGAAGGAGAGAAGGAGGGAGGAGACAGTAGGGAAGGAAGGAAAGAAAGAAAGAAGGGAAGTTGGAAGGAATTAGATAAGGACAGAAGAAAGAAAGAAGGGAAAGGATGAAGGAGAGAATGTGGGAAGGAAAGAGGGAAGGAGGGAAGGAAGAGTTAAGGAAGAAAGGAGGGAAGGGAGAAAGGAAGGAGGGAAGGAGTAAAGGCAGGAAGAAAGGAAAGAAAGGATGAAAGAAATGTGGTGGAGTTGAGTAAGTTTCGAGCAAAGGAAGGAATTAAGAAATTAGGGAAAGGAAGGAGGGAGAGAAGGAAGGAGTTGGAGAGAAATGAAGGAGGGGAGAAGGGAAGGAAGCAGCGATGAAAAGGAAGGAAGCAGGGAAGGAAGGAGGGCAGGAAGGGAGGAAGGAAGGAAGAGGGAAGGAAGAAAGGAGGGATGGATAGAAGAAAGGAGAGAAGGACGTGAGGAAGGAATGAAATAGGGAAGAAGAGAAGGAAGGAAGGAAGGAAATAGCTGTAGCCAATGCTGACGTGGAGAAAGAGAGAGAGAGAGAGAGAGGTGGAAGCATGAGCAACAAAATGGCCCACGGAGGCCCATATAGTCCTTGTGTTCTCCTCCTAGGCCAGTGCAGGCCTTTGCACACACTATGGAGAACAATCCAGGCCTTAAATACAATAGTGAGCCCAATATAGCCCTTACACCCCCCACAGACAGCAATACGCACCTTTGCACACCCACTGAGGCCAATGGAGACCCCGTGCACCCCACCGAGAGCAACACGGGAATCTGCACATCCCATTGAGGTTTAAATGTGGCCCTTGAGCACATCCCTCTTGGGAAAGTGGAGGCCTTGCACAATCCACCAATACCGAATACAGGCATTGTACACACCACTGAACTCGATACAGGCCTTGAATACTCCACTGAGGCCAAAAGCAATCTTTTGCACACCCCACCGAGGCCAATACAGGTGTTTCACTCCCCACTGCGTGCAAAACAGGCCTTTGCACGCCCCACTGAGACCAATTCAGGCTTTGTGCGCCCTACTGAGGCCATTGAGGTCTTTGGGTGCTTGCTGCAGTGACACCTACACAGGCCTTACACACTTCAGTGAGAGCAACAGAAACTTTTACACACCACACTGTATTGGGGTTTTTAGCCTCCTGTGCTCTCCTGACCTGCAGGAGAGACGGGAAAACACGCCCCAACTGGATGAGCCAAAAAGAGGAAAAAAGGGCGGACAGACTACCACTCCAGCCCCCCTTTTGACAGAGGACAAACAGACAGTCCGGGAGCCAAGTCAATACTAAGACTCAGCTTAATGGTGGAAAGGAGCTACTTTTTAAATGGGTCAGAGAGCGTCGGAAGGGGAGGGGTACGTGCACCTACTTAGGGGCTGTGAAGGGATGCCTGAGCTGTCCGTCAAGGGTGAAGAGCTGAGGGACCACCCTAAGGGGCAGCCTTAGTCTACATCACTGACCCCAGGACCCCCTCCGGTTTCACCCCCAGCCGCCATCTTGGCTACACATGGTCCCAAGGCTGGGAGGTGGGGCCAGCTAGAACCGCCTTTCCAGTTCCTTGGATCCCGGGAGGCGGGCGGGGCCAACAGCCACGCAGCGGGGGCCAGCTGATTACCTCTAAATGCTGCAAGGCATGCCCCGCATCTCCCCCTTTTTGTTTTTCAATTAGCGGGAAGCGCCCTACTCGAGAATGTGCTTGTCTTAGGTCACCTCCCTTTGGAGGACTTACCCGTCACTGGCTACCACTATAGCTCTTCGGGCAAACCTACCTGCAGGGCCTGCCAGCCCAGTGGAAGGACTCGGGGGTGGGGGGTGGGGAGAGGAATTGGCACTCAAGAGTAGGCCCTGTTGTTTTTGCCTCACTCCTGTACACCCCAGTAGGCTGTACCTTCTGGTAGGGGCCTTGATCAACCTCATAGGGTTCCCAAATGGCTAAAAGCAGCGTAATGCTGCCCGCCCACCATTAACTGGACAGCTCTTGCTCGTTGCTTAAGAAATAGGGGAAGCCTATTTGCCCTAGCAGGGGTCAAGTGTAAACACAGAGGCAAATGTAAACCCAAGGCAAATGGGGGGGGACCTCTCCCACAAGGGGGAGAAGGTGAAGGAGCCACCCATTTAGCTCAGTCCTGGGAAAACTGGAGTTCAGTCCGTCTCTGCGCGGCTCAAGATAACGCAGGCAGCATTTCCCCTCTCTGGCGGTGAGGTAGAAGCAGGTCCAGGCCCTGGCGGTTCTGGAGGTCCACGGCAGCCAAGGTGCTAGCAACTTAATGCATGTAGTTAGTAAACAGTTTAATCATAAACATTGAGGCAAGGTGCCAAAACCCTCAATGCCTATTCCTCCCAACGGGAACCCCTAAGCTCAGCAGCAGGGGAAAAGGCAAAAGGGAAACAACAGTGCAATACTCCATTCCAGTTCTTTGGCAAAACTGTAGGCGATATCGCCACAGCAAAACATTGCCCCATAAAGGACTCAAAGGTAGAGTCCAGGAAGCAAGCAGGGCACTGGAAGGAAGGGAGGTTGGCTGTCTCCGTTGTTGTCCACCACTGATGCACGCAGGCAGGTTTCCATATTTCCAGGGAGGAGCAGGAAGAAATCCACCATGGTCTTTTTTTCTCCTAGAGAGAACGAGGAGAAGACATTCCTCAAGAGCGAGTGCTCCTGGGTAATTATTCTGATGAACAATACTTTAAGTCTCTAGCTGGTATCCAAATTGGGCTTGGTTCCCCAATCAGAAAAACACATCCAAAGCCCCTTCCACGCTAATAAGCAGGTCAGGACCTTGCCATGATCCAGTAAGGTGGTCCTTCCATCGGATTTCCACCTTTGAATAAGGTGTGTGATCTGACCAATGCCTCTGAAAGGCTGTCAGAGGTTGGTCTTTGGAGAAGTTTAAAATATTTAATGTAAGCATGGCTGTCCTTAACTGGTCATGGGGACTGCCTACCCCCTTTTGTTTTAATAATTGGTCCTTTAGGGTCTTTTTTATGCCTCTCGATTATGGCTTGCCGCCCTTGGATTGTACGGTATTCCAGTGGAATAAATTCCTGCAATGGTTTTGCTTATAAAGCAAGGCCCACTGTCTGTCTTTACCTGTGGGGGTAGCTCCAGGATGGCAAAACATTGGAGGAAATGGCTTTCACCATGCCGGGGCCCTTTCACCTGAGTGGGCAGTTGCCCAACAAGCATGTGAGTGGGTGTCTATGGACGTGAATATATATTTTAATTTTCCAAAGGGAGCATAGTGGGTCACATCAGTTTGCCAGATACCATTAGGCTGAAGGCCTCTGGGGTTAACTCCAGGAGGTTGCAGAGGCGGGACCTGCAGAAATGGCATACATGATCTGCATGTCCTTACGATCTTTTTTAAGTCCTTTATAGGATCCAGGGGGAATCTTTGATGTAACCTCTCCAGTTTAACTGCATAAGCTCATGGATTCCTTGAGCCATTTGAAACGTTGAGGCTGTGCAGCGGCTGTAGCTATAACAGTCCCATTAGTGGCCAGGTGATCAGCCATTTGGTTACCTCGTGCCATGTTTCCGGTTAGTTCTTGGAGTCCTCGGAGATGTTGCAAAAAGAAAGGCTCAGCCCATTCCTTTAGTAAAGACCTGACTTGGATCATCAAGGGAGTAATTGGATTCTTATCTAATTTGATATATGAGGACACTAGGGTTGGTAACCAATTAACTACATACAAACGGTCAGAAAACAGGTTCATTGGCTGCGGGGCATGGGTTAGTGCCAGGGCAACTGCGTACCACTCCTTAAACTGTGCAGACCCTGTAACCGGCTCAAAATAGTGGGTGCCTCTTCTCTATTGGCAGGGGAGGAGGCAGAGTGAACCACCGCGCAGACCCTGCTTTTCCTCCATCACTAAAAATAGTTACAGCTTTAATAAGAGGTTTGGTAGAGAAAAGTATGGGGGAGAGTCCACTGTAACCTAGAAAATGAGGTCACCCATCTCGAAGTGCCATAATGGCAGTCCAGCTTCCCCCATGAAACCCTCTAAGGCACTAGACACCCGGTTCTGGTTTCTTTTAACCCACTCAAAATCTGACAGCCGGTAGGGAATAACTAGCACATCAGGATCCTGCCCATAATGTCTCAGGGAAATATCCCTGCCTTTCATTACCAGGTCAGCTAGCTGGTCTTGCTGGGAGTAAACCTGGGAGCCCCACCTACGGATGCATGCACCCATTGGAGAGGCTCGCCCTGACTGTGTAATGGCGGCTGAGGAAAGCTCTGAGCCTGGAAGGATCCAGAGGCAAAGGGGGCATTCGGGCCTATAACGAGCCAATTGTGCCATATTTAAGGCCGTCTGAATACATTGAAATATTACTTGAAGTGATGAGGTTATTCTAATAACATCAGTGGGGGCTTGCCAGCCCAGTGGAAGAACTCGGGGGGGGGGTGGAGAGGAGGAATTGATACTCAAGAGGAGGCTCTGTTATTAATTTTGCCTCACGCCTGCACGTTTGGGTAGCCTGCACATTTTGGTAGGGGCTATGGCCAACCTCATAGGGTTCCCAATCAGCTAAAAGCAGGGTAATGCTGCCAGATCTCTGTTAACTGGACAGCTCTGGCTCATTACTTAATAAATAGGGGAAGCCTATTTGCCTTAGCAGGGGTCAAGTGTAAACACAGAGGCAAATGCAAACACAAGGCAAATGTAAACACCAAGGATCATGGGGGGGTCTCTCCCACAAGGGGGAGAAGGTAAGGGAGCCACCCATTTGGCTCAGTCTAGGGAAATTTGGGAAAAATAATAAACTTTCCAGATTGTGTTGGGAGGAAAGGAAGGAAGGAGGGGAAGGAAGAAGGGAGGGAGAGAAAGCAAGAAGGAAGGATGGAAGGAAGGAGGGAGGGAGGGATGGAAGGAGGGAGGGAATGGAGGAAGAAAGGGGAAAGCAAAGGAAGGAAGGAAGGAGGGCAAAAAGGAAGGAGGGAAGGAAAGGGGGAGGGAGGGAAAGAAGAAAGGATGGAAGAAAGGAGGGGAGGGAGGGAGGGAGGGATGGAAGGAGGGAGGAAATGAAGTAAAGAGGGAAGGAGGAAATGGGGAAGGATAGAAAGAGGGAAGGAAGGAGTAAAAGAAGGAAAGGAAGAAAGGATGGAAGGAAGGAAGGAAGGAGTGAGGGAAGGAAGGAGGAAAAGTATGGAGAGAAGGAAGAAGGGAGGGGAAGAAGGAACAGGGGAAGGAAGGAGTGAGGGACAGAGGGAAGGAAGGAGGCAAGGGACGAGAGAGAAAGGGAAGAAAGGAAAGGGGGAGCGAGGGAAGGAAGGGAAGGAAGGAGGGGAAGGGTGAAGCGAGGGAGGGAAGGAAAGAGGGAAGAAAAGAAAGGAAGAAAGGAGGGAAGGAAGGAAGGAATGAGAAAAATAAGGAAGTAGGGAAGGAAGAAAGAAGGAAAGAAGGAGGGAGGGAGGGAGTGAAGGAAGGATGGAGCGGAAGAAGGGGGGAAGGAAGGGAAGGAGGGAAGACAGGAGCGAAGAAAGGAAGGAGTGAAGGAAGGAAGGAGGGAGAGAAGGAAGAAGGGAGGGAGGGAAGGAAAGCACGAATTTGAGTTCTCCGCATGGCGTCTTGTCCTCAGGTCTTACAGGACTCGAACCAGTGGTCCCTGACGTCCTGGGACCCAGGCCGCATGGTTGAAAGACGGAAAGGACGTGGACTTTGGTGTGCTGCATGTGATCCAATCAGGGGTTCGAATCCCTGAGTGGGCCCCAGGTAGGCGGACATGTCTCCGACCCTTCACCCCAGCTATGCCCAATGCTGACTTGAAGAGAGAGAGAGAGAGACAGACAGACAGACAGAGACTGAGAGAGTCAGACAGAGAGAGGTGGAAGCCTGAGGAATCAGATGGGAACCTGGCCTTGCAAACCACACGGGGGTCAATGCAGGCTCTGTGCGCTCCACTGAGGCCAATACAGTCCTTTCGCATACACCCACAAGCCGAAACTATCTTTTGGAGGCAGGACTTCCTGTCTGCACAATTCAGGGATAGTCATCACCAGGAGGCAGGGCTTCCCTTCTTCTAGGAACTCAGGCAGGACCATCACGTTTGGGTGGGGGCAGATTTACCATCCTGTGGGGACTAAGGCCCATCACCTGGGGACGGGACTTCCCTTCTTACACAAAATCTGGTACATCCATCACTGAGGGGTGGGGCTTCCCCTTTCTTCTTTTTTGTTTTGGCCAGTCCTGGGCCTTGGACTCAGGGCCTGAGCACTGTCCCTGGCTTCTTTTTGCTCAAGGCTAGCACTCTGCCACTTGAGCCACAGCTCCACTTCTGGCCATTTTGTGTATATGTGGTGCTGAGGAATCGAACCAGGGCGTCATGTATACGAGGCAAGCACTCTTGCCACTTAGGCCTTATTCCCAGCGCCAGAACTTCGCTTTCTATAGGAACTCAGGCCTGGCAAATCACTTGGGGTGGGGACTCCCCTTCCTTTTCCATTTTAGGAATTCTCATCAGCTGGGGTGTAACTTCCCTTTCTATAGAAACTCAGGCAGGCCCATAGTCTTGGGGCGGGACTTCCTGTCCTCGAGGGACTCAGGCCTGCTCATCACCTGGGGGCAGGACTTCCTTCTAAGAATTTCGGCATGTCCATCACCTGGAGGTGGGACTTCCCTCGCTCTGGGAACTCAGAAAGACCCATCCCCTGGGGGCGGGACTTTACTTCACCTATCATGAAGACAAGATGGCGCCAGTTAGACCCGGTATCCCATATTTGAGAAATATCCCTATGTTGATAAATTCTCTGCCTCGTGTGTCTGGAATATTCTGCGGAAGACGCATGTCATTGTGCACACGAATGATTTTATTTAATCATTGGTGTAAATGGGCCCAGGACAGAGATTGCAGCAGGGTTGGGGAGTGAGGAAGAGCGGGGTGCCCAGGTCAACGGGAAATGAGGAAATAAAAATCTGAGAGGGGAGACAATTTTCTCTTCATGTTGATTCTTTTTCCTGTAGGATGCTCAGGTGGGGGTGAAATCCTTGGGGCCTTCACTCCTGAGTGGAATTAGAAATGAGCAAATGAGGAGCCGCTGTGGGGAGGGGGGAGCCCATTGGGGGACAGCGGACCCAGCATCAGGCTTAACTCCTCTCCACTTGGAAACCAACAGCCATCGAATCACCGACCACAAATCATTTCCTGGACATTGTATGTATTTATTCCTTACTCACCTCACTTTATCGGCAGCTGTCTGTAAGAGAGAAGGGAAAAGGGAAACTGAGTCTGGATTACGTGTGCACCACAATCCTGCAGGACCCATGGGAGACCAGATGGGAAGGTCTAGTGAACGTGGCTTCCATCTTGTCCCAACTTTGCATCCCCAGGGAGAGCTTACCATCGTCGGTGAAAATGCACTGGCGCCTCCCGAATGCCGTTGTCCTGAAGAACCTTCTGGAACTTCTTCATGTCCGCGTCGTTCAGCGTGCGCTCTCGGCCTGCCCATGCAGGACAAGCAAGCAGAATGGATGCCCGTTAGACACCGTCGAGTTCAATGTGGTTTCCGAGTGCCCACCCATTCTTAGTCGTCTTTTGATGACAAATGTATTCTATTCCTGTTATTAATAGTTGTTTCATGATGGTATCATAATTTTATTCTGTGCATAATATTAATAGTCTTTTTATTATGGCTATTCTACTTATATTATTAACACTTTTCGTTTTCATGTGATAATTACATTGTACTTTATTAGTAATAGTTATGTGTCTTGTTATACCACCATTATGTTGTTTCTATTGTTAATAGTTTATTTATCATAATATTACATTTTACATTATACTTATATTATGAATAGATGTCTAATTATCCTATTTTGCTATGTATATCAACAGTTATTTTTCTATCATGTTACAATTAAATTACGAAGCGTGGTTTTATCATTGTATTATGTTTATATTCAGAATCATTTTATGATTACATAGCAATGGCATTATGTTTCTCTTATGAATAGTCATGCGATTCTTAGGCTGTAATTACATCCTAATTATGTTGTGAAGAGTTATTTTATGCTTCTAATTATATTGGTAGGATTAATAATCATCTCCCCATTTCTGTCAAGACATGGGGGATGTTGGGAGTTACCCAGCCCCCACAACACGATTCCCACATACCCAGCGCGAGGACGGTGTAGTCGTTGCAGTCCTGGTGTTCTTTGATGTAGCCAAGGATAAGCATGGTGCCCGTCGGCATCCACAGTCTCGATGATATTCCTTCCCCGAACTGTGCAGGACACAGCACAGGTGTCGGTTGTGTCTGTGCCCTGCATAGAATGGCCAAGATCCTCTCCCCACTGGCATTTCCCAGAAGATGGCAGAAACTTCTGTGGGATTCCTGAATCTCTAGACCCAGGTCTGAGGCACTCAGCCTATAGGTCACTGAACCTGTCACTCAAGTGGCTGGTTCTTGGAGCTTCCTGCCACCCTGTCCCTAGGTGATGGGCAGGGCCTGGATTCCTAGAGGAAGGAAATTCCCACCTCCAGATGATGAACAGGTCAGGGTTCCTAAACGAAGGGAAGTCCCGCCTCATGATGATGGGTGTTCCTGAGCTGCTATAGATAGGAAATCCCGCCCATAGGGGATTGGCAGGCCATTGTCCATAGAATAAGGAAAGTCCAACCCCCAGGTGATGGTTGGCCTGCATTCCTAGTGGAAAGGAAGTATTCCAAAAGCTGATGAACATGCCTGGATTCCTAGATGAATGGAAGTCCGGTCTCCTCATAATGGTGTGCTTGAGTTCCCAGAGGAAGGGAATGCCCACCCCCCTAGGTGATTGGGTACCCAGAATCCTGGAGAAAGGGTGGCTTTGGGCCTATAGGTCAATGAACCTGTCACTCAAGGGCCTGGGACTGGGATCTTCCTGTGATCCCGCCTAACGCCCCCGGCCCTATGGAGGTTCGGTTTTGCCTAGGTGACTTGTGCCTCCATCCCCAGCCCGGAATCTGCATCCTCTGTAACCGAGTCCCTGGCCAGAGTTGTTCTTCTTCCTTCTTCCCTCGCCTCCCGGGTTCTGGTGGCGTGGAGGGTATGGTGCCCCGCCTGCCCTTGCGGGACTCACACGAGATCTCAAAGATGCGTCCTAGCCGATCCAGCATGTAGAAGCTGAAAACCTTGCAGTCCTCCAGGTATCTGTAAGGGAGGGCAAGGAGGAGGACCCAGGAAAGCCCAGCCCCGAGCCCGCCACTGACTCAAGCTGGGTGGGGAGGAAAATCATGAGGTCAGACGGGGAGGGGAGACAAAGGGCTCCATCTCCTCATCCTCGGTATAATGGAGACTACCGGGAAGCTCTAAGAAGAGAAATTAACTTCCCTACCCTCACTTCATGGTGATGGGCAAGGAAGTCCCTCCTCCAAGTGATGGGCACCCTGAGTACCACTCGGAAGTGATAGGCTTGCCTGCGTTCTTACAGAAAGGGAAGTCCTGCCCCGAGGTGATACGCATGCCTGAGTTCCCATAGAAAGGGAAGTCCCACCCCATGTGATGGGCGTTTCTGAGTCTATGACTGAGTTCCTATAAGAAGGGAAGTCCCACCCCCAGGTTATGGCATTGCTAAGTTTCTAGAGAAAGTGAAGTCCAGCATTCAGGTTATGGGCATGCATGAGTTCCTACAGGAAGGGAAGTCCTGCCCCCAGGGGATGCAATCTGAGGCCTGGGGCCACATTTAGCAATGGAGTCCCCCATCCCTTACTGTCCTGGGCCTCGCGCCATTACCTGTACTTGAATGACATCCACATTGTATTGAAAGACGGTTCGCGAGGAATGAGGTTTGGCCCATAGAGCCGCAGGTAATTGAGTTCTCTGAGCTCCTCCAGTTTATTGCTGGCGGTGAAAATGTGGTACCACTTGCCAGTGATCTGCGGGGGACACACAGGGAATGGGGGACCAAGGGATGGACATGGATGGGTGGGGAAGATGGCGCTCCTCACCTCCCTCATTTCCCCCACAAGGAGCACTCAATAGGACCGCATCCCCTTGTTCCTAAGAGGACGGCCCTGATCCCAAGTTGAAGGGCCTGTAGGATGGCAGGATGCATTGGGACCTGGATGGAAGGTTCCAGAAACATGCAGAAAATCAGAGAAAGGAAACCCCAGGAGTGAGGGGATGTCAGCAGTGGAGACCGACGGGGATCCTACTACAAATCCTCCATCCTCAAGAGAATGGCCACCCACCGGAAATGCTCCTTCTTCAATGAAATGGCGACCCACCCAGAGTCCCGTCCACCCTGGGTACCTTCCTGGGGTCCACCCTGGCGGATGAGGCCCAGCCTGCACAGCTGAGCATGAGAACCAGGCCCAGCCCGAGAACCTTCATTCGCACCATGGTTTCTCTTTCCCCGGGGAGGTGAAGGTCTGTGATGGCGTCCCCAAGTTTTATCTCCCAGCCTTTGGGCAGGGCCTTGGGAGGAAGGAGTCATGGCTGGCTGGCAAAGAGGAAGTTGGGACTGCTGGCATTGATTTCTGTATGTCCTGTCACATCACATACGCAATGAAGTGTGGTTTCCAGTTCATTGATCACATCCACCTTCCGGTTCCAGGAATCTGATTTTACGGTGGATGCACTGGGCATTGATTCCAGGGCCGGGTGATGTGTGAGGGTGGAAATTCATTTTCCACCCTGGTGGATGGTGGTTGTGTGGATGGGTGGGTGGGTGGATGGGTGGATTAGTGGGTGGGTGGATGGGTGGATGAATTGATTGGTGTATGGATGGGTAGATGGATGGATTAATAGATGGGTGGGTGGATGGATGGATTGCTGGTTGGACGGATGGAGGGTTGGATAGATGGATGGATGGATAAATACATAGGATGTTAGTTAAATAGGTAGTTAGGATGGTAGAAAAGATTGGAGGTAGTAAGGTAGGGGAGGTGGGTGCGTGGAGGACATGTGGTTGAGTGGGTGGGTGAGTGAGCAGGTAGGAGGATGGATGGATGTGTGGGTGGATGGGTGGATGTGTGGGTGGATGGGTGGATGGTTGGAAGGGTGGATGGATGGGTGTACAGGTGAAAGGATGTGTGGATGGATGAATTGGCGGGTAGATGTATGGACAGATGGATGGATGGATGGATGGATGGATGGATGGGTGGCAGGAGGGATGGATAGATGCATGCATGCATGGATGGATGGGTGGAGGAATGGATGTGTGGATGGATCAGTAGATGGAAGGATGGTTGGATAAGTGGGTGGGTGGGTGGATGGATGTATCTATGTATGTAAAGTTGGAAGGACAGATGGATGGATGCATAGATAGGTTGCCAGATAAATTGATAGACAGAGAACTAGACAAACAGACACTCACAGATAGCTAGCTAGCTCGCTAGATAGATAGATAGATAGATAGATAGATAGATAGGTAGGTAGATAGATAGATAGCTGGTAGATGGGTGGATAGATGCATGGATGGTAGTTGAAGGGATAGGAGTGATCGATGGATGAAGAGACAAACAGACAGAGGTACACAGACAGACAGGTGGACAGACAGATCGATAGATAAATGGATATATGTGAGGATGGGTTGATGTAGATAGATTGATGGATAGATAGATAAATAGATGGATGGACGGATGTGTAGAGGGATGGATAGATTAATGGCTAGATAAACAGAGCGTTAGATTGTTAGATAGACAGATACAGAAATGGACAGACAGCTAGCTAGACAAATAGACACAATGATAGATGGATAGATGAGTGGATATCTGGGTGGGTGGTTGGAAGGATGGACAGATTGTATAGTGAGATAGAGGGATAGATGGATACATAGGACACACAGACACACAGAGTAGAGAGATAGACAAAACAGACAGATGGAGGATGGAAGGATGGACAGATAGGCAGGTCCTTGGGTGGGTGGATAGATACAGTAGTAGGTGGATGGATGTTGGGAGGGAGTATGGGTGGGTGGAGGGATAGATAAATGGATAGACTAATAAATAGATAGACAGATAGAGGGCTAGACAGAGAGAGAGACAGGCAGACCGACAGATGGAGAGATGGTCAGATGGAAGAGTGCGTGGATGGATGCAGGGATGGGTGAGTAAGAGGATGTTTGGCGGTGTGTCAATGGGTAGATGCTTGCAAGGATAGGTGGGTGGGTAGGTGGGTTGGTGGGTGGATGTTTCGATCGGTGGGTGGGTGTGTAGAGACATGGGTGGGTGGATGGTGGGGAGATGGATGGATGGGTGGATGAGTTGGTTGATTGGTGAGTGGGTGCATGTGTGGGTCGATGGATGGAGGGTTGGTTGGGTGGATGGGTTGATGGATGTGTGGATGGAGGGTTGGGTGGGTGGATGGGTGGATGGATGAGTGGGTGGGTGTATGGATGGGTGGATGGATGAGTGGGTGGGGTGGATGGATGGGTGGTTGTGTGGATGGATGGATAGGTGGATGGGTGGATGATGAGTGGGTGGGTGGATGGATGGGTGGTTGTGTGGATGGATGGATGGTTGGATGGGTGGATGGGTCAATGGGGGATAGGTGGATGGATGGATGGAAGAATGGATGGATGGATGGATGGATGGACAGGTGAGTGGGTGGATGGGTGGGTGGGTGGATGGATTGATGGATGGATGGATGGGTGGGTGGATGGACCGATGTCGAAGGAAGAGTGGGTGGTTGGATGGGTGGATGTATGGGTGGGTTGATGGGTGGATGGGTGCGTGGGTGGGTGGGATAGTTAAATAGAGGATAAATATGTAGATAGATAGATATTTATATACTGCCCTCCATTTTTAGATATTCAATCTATTGACATCCTACATCACAGAAGAACATACTGGAATGCAAGCCACTTTTTAAACACCCCCCCCCCCCCCCAGGAAGTGACCGTTATGATTTTCCATCACTAAACTCCACCGCCCGGCTACAGAACGAGGTTCCCTTTCTGCCTGACCCACAAAATGGTGATTTTTTTAAGAGAAAAAATAATGCCATGACATAGGGAAATGAAAGAGTAAATTCTCCAAGCTGAGGGCTCTGGTGGCTCCGTCCTGTCACTTCAGTTGGAAAATTCTGGAAGGCATTGTGGCTGTGGCCTTTATGCTACATTACCCCATTGGGCAGCCGAGTGGAAAAATAAATGAAACAGATCAAGTGGAATAATAAAGTAAAATTAAATAAATGAATGGTATAGTGTGCTAGACAGGTCAACTGGCTTAGAATCCTGGCGTCCACCTCATTCAGACGCCATATTCCTCCGGCCCATCCTGGCCCACCAGGAAAATGAGGAGTTTCTTATTTTTATTTTTTTGGCCAGTCCTGGGGCTTTGACTCAGGGCCTGAGCACTGTCCCTGGCTTCCTTTTTGCTCAAGCTAGCACTCTGCTACTTGAGCCACAGCGCCACTTCTGGCTGTTTTCTAGATATGTGGTGCTGGAGATTCGAACCCAGGGCTTCATGTATACAAGTCGAGCTCTCTTGCCACTAGGCCATATTTCCAGCCCCGAGTTTCTTTTTGTTTTTTTCTTCTGCTCCTACCATTTTTGTCTGGAATCCCCACAGTTTTTTTTTATTTTATAAATAAATAAAATGGTATAAATGTGGCAATGGCTTTTGCTGTGAGCTCTGGGAGCGGAAGTGGCAGCAAGTAGGTAAATAGGAAGGTAGGAAGTAAGGTAGTTTGTCTCACTAGGTAGGTTGGTGGGTAGGGAGGTAGGTTGATTGGTGGATGGACAGGTGAATGGGTGGAATGGTGGATGGGTGGGTGGATGGATGAATGGGGTGGGTGTCTGAATGCTTGGATGTGTGGATTTGTCAATGGATGGGTGGATTGACATATGGATGGACTGATAGATAGATGTGTGGATGAGTGGGTACATGGAAGGATAGTTTGGTGGGTGGATGGATGGGTTGTTGGATGGATAGGAGGATGTATGGAAGGAAGAAAGAAAGGAAGGAAGGAAGGATGGATGAATTGGTGGATGGATGGAGGGTGGATGGATGGATGGTTAGGCCATCGGATGGATGGATGGGTGGGTGGATGGATGCTTGGGTGGATAAGTGGGCAAATGGATAGGTCATTGCTTGGGTGGATGGATGGTTGGAGGTCTGGATGGACAGGAGAAAGGATGGACGGATATACAGATGGACCAACTGTCAGACAGATGGATAAATGGGTGGATGGATACTTGGCTAGGAGGATGTATGCGTGGGTGGGTGGAAATGAGGGTGAATGGATGAGTGGGTGGATGGAAGGATGGGTGGAAAGAAGGAAAGATGTATAGATGGATGGGGTGGATGGATGGAGGGGGTGGATGGATGGAGGGGTGGGTGGATGGGTTGGTGGATGGATGGATGGATCGATGTGTGGGTAGATCAGTGGTTGAGTAGCTCGGTAGGTGGATAAATGCATACATAGTTAATGGATACCTGGATAGATGCATCGATGGATGATGGATACATGTTGGTTGGATAGTTGGATGGATGGATGAATGGATAGGTGGATCCATACAGGTATAGATAGATGGATAAATAATAGATGGGGGGAAGGACAGATGGACGGATGTATGGAGAGATGGAGAGATGAATGAACTATCGCTAAATAGGTGGACAGGCTGGGAAATGCACTGATATTGATATATTTCTCTCTACTTTGACATACATTAAATCTATTGCTATCCTACATCTCAGAAGAACCAACTGGAATGCAAGCCACCTCTAAACACCCCCAGGAAGTGACCATAATGATATTTCCATCACTGCACTGCACAACCCCCCTACAGAACGAGGTGTTCTGCCCACCCGACCCAGGAAAAGGGCTTTTTTTTTTAGAGAAAAAAGTAATGCCATGACATAGGGAAATGAAGGACTGAATTCTCCAAGCTGAACCCCTGTGACTCCAGCCTATCACTTCAGCTGAAAAATTCTGGAAGGCCTTGTGACTGTGCCCTTTATGCTACAATTACCGCATTGGGCAACTGAGTGGAAAAATAAATGAAATAGATCAAGTGGAATAATAAAATGAAATAAAATAAATGGATTAAAATAAATGGTACTGGGCACTAGGCAGGTCATCTGGCTTGGAGTTGTGGCGTCTACCTCACTAAGTAGCCATCTTTCTCAGGTCCATCCTGGCCAAACCGGAAAATGAGGGGTTTCTTATTTTTTTTTTCTCCTACAATTTCTGTGGGGAATCCCCACCGATGTTTATTATTTTATTATTTTATAAATAAATCAAATGGTATAAATGTAGCATTGGCTTCTGCTGTGAGCTCTGGGAGCTGAAGGGGAAGCAGGTAGGTAAGTAGGGAGGTAGGAAGAAGGTAGGTAGCTAGGTAGGTTGGAGGATGGGGAGGTAGGTGGATCAGTGGATAGATGGGTGGGTGGGTGAAGGGTGGGTGGAAGGGTGGATGGATGGATGGTGGGTGGATGGGTGGATGGTTGGGTGGCTGGGTGGATGGATAGAGGGTGGATTGGTGAGTGGATGGGTGGATGGATGGGTGGATGGGCGAATGGAGGGGTGGATGGGTGAATGGGTGATTGGATGTGTGGATGGATGGCATGTCTGTGGGTGGAGAGATGGGGGTGGATGGGTGCATGGGTTGGTGGGTATGTGGATTGATGGGTGGTTGGATGTGTACATGGGTTGATGGATGGATTCATGGAGGAATGGAAGAATGGATCAATGATGAATGGTTGGGGGGGTGGATGGAAGGTTGTGTGATTTGATGGATGGATGGATTGATGGATAGAGGGATACATGGAGAGAGAGAGACAGACAGACAGATAGACACACAGACTGACAGAAGCATCGATAGATAGATAGATAGATAGATAGATAGATAGATAGATAGATAGATAGATAGATAGATGAATGTGTGGGTGGGTGGATAGTTTGATGGATAAATACAGTTATAGATGGACAGATAGAGAGAGAAATGGACAAATAGAGGGCTAGACAAATGGATGGATAGGTTTATGGTGGATGGGTGGATGATGGGTAGGTGGGTGGGTGGATGGATGGGTGGGTGGCTGGGTGGCTGGTGGGTTGATGGCTTGGTGGATGGGAGGTGGGTTGGTGGATGATGGGTGGATGGATGGATGGGTGAATGGGTGGTTGGGTGGGTGGGTGGTTGGCTGGATGGGTGGGTGGATGGATGTGTTCATTGGTGGGTGTGTGGATGGATGGATAGATTGAAGATACCTCCATGGAGGGATAGACAGATAGAGGAGACACATGTAGACAGACAGATGGACTAAATGATTTTCCAGGCAAGTTCTCTGCCTGAATGACTCACAAAACGGGACTTCATTTAGAGAAAAAAAATGCATGACGTAGGGAAATGAAGGAGTACAATTCTCCAAGCTGAGGTTCCGCTGGCTCTCAGCCTGTCACTTCAGGTGGAAAATTCTGGAAGGCCTTGCGGCTGTGCCCTTTACGCTACGTTACCCATTGGGCAACTGAGTGTAAAAGTAAATCAAATAGATCAAGTGGAATAATAAAATAACATAAAAATAAATGGAATAAAATAAAGGGTATTGGGCGTTTTCCAGGTCATCTAGCTTGGCATCCTGGATTCCCCCTCACTAAGAATCCATCTTGCCCCGGCCATCCTGGCCAACCAGGAAAATGAGGGGTTTCTTCTTTTTTCTTTTGCTCATTTTTCTTGGGAAATCCCACAGATGATTATTTTTTATTATTTTATAAATAAATAAAGTGGTATAAACGTGGCATTGGCTTTTGCTGAGACCTTCGGGAGCAGAAGCAGAAGCAGGTAGGTAAGTACAGAGGTGGGAAGGTAGGTAGAAAGCTAGGTAGGTTGGTGGGTAGAGAGGTAGGTAGATTGGTGGATAGGTGGGTGGGTGGTTGGACTGGTGGATGGTGGGTGGGTGGATGGACGGGTGGATGGAGGGTTGGTGGGTGAATGGGTGTATTGGTGGATGAATGGGCAGACGGGTAGACGGGGTGGGTGGCTGGGCGGATGGGAGGTGGATGGTGGATGGATGGGAGGGTGGGTTGATAGGTGTTTGGATGGATGGTTTTGAGTGGATGGGTGGGTGGATGGATCTGTTGGTGGGTGGGTGGGTTGATACGTAGATGGGTGGGTAGGTGGGTGAGTGGATGGATGGTCAGATGGTGGGATTTGTGGAAGGATGGATTGTTGGATAGTTAGAGGGCTACACGGACAGTGAGAGAGAGATGGGAAGACACTGCCATAGATGTACATAGCACAGATAGGTAGATAGATAGACAGACAGACAGATTGGCAGATAGATAGATGAGTTGATGGGTGGATAGTTTGATGGATAGATAAATAGTGTGATAGATTGACAGACAGATATATATATATATATAGCCAGACAGACTAATAGGTGGATTGGAGGATGGGTGGACAGATTGGTGTACAGGTAGATAGAGGAATAGATGGAAAGACAGAAAGACAGACAGACAGATGGGCGGAGGACTGACGATGTATGGGGTGGACATACGTATGGGTGGATGGGAGAATGGGTGAATGGGTGGGTGGGTGGATGGGTGGGTGGATGGATGGGTGGATTGGGTGGTTGGATTGATGGGTGGGTAAATGGATGGCGTAAATGGGTGTGTAGGTGGGTGGGTGGATGGGTTGGTGGATGGATGGATGGGCGAGTGATTTGATGCATGTGTGGGTGGATGCATGGGTGGGTGGGTGATTTGATTGATGTGAGGGTGGATGCATGGATGGGTGGATGGGTGGATGGATGAGTGGATGGATGGATGGGTGGGTGGATGGGTGGATGGATGGATGGGAGGATGGGTGGATGCATGATTGGATAGGTGGGTTGTTGGGTGGATGTGTGGATGGATAGGAAGATGTGTGGATGGGTTGGATGGAGAACGGATGGAAGGAGGGATGGACTAACGTACTGATGTAGAGACAGTAACGTGTTGGACAAAAGGATCTGGAGCTGTACCGTACGCTGATCTGTTGACATGGACGCACACCTCAGCTCCTTCCCAAGTCGCAGGATGTCTAATCGGTGGATCTGGCACGTAAGCCCAGCGGGTCAGCGCTTGTATCACTCTGATGAGCTTCCACAATCTGAACGTAATGCTCAGGTAGCCAGCGGGCATCATTTTCATCCTGTGAAAAAACACAGACATGTCCTCGACCCCATGTCAATACCGGATCGGGCCCGTGCCAAGCACCTGTTAAAGGACCTTTCCACTTAACTTGCGCAAAAGCTCTTTGCTCTCTCTTTTCCCAGAACCGCTGTGCTGCGGAAAGGCTATTGCAGTTCAAATTTTAAAATTTTAGTACAAATAAAGCGTGAGAAAGAATATTGACAGGAGAGAAAGGGTATAATCCCCCCCCTTTTATTTTAGAAATTCGGTGTTTTAACAGACCGTTGGCCCGTTCAACAATTCCTTGACCTTGAGGATTATAGGGAATTCCTGTAGTGTGAACAATTTGGTAAGATTTTTCAAAAAGTTTGAAAAGCTCATCCGACATATCCCGGACCATTATCAGTTTTAATATGTTTAGGAAGTCCCATAGTGGCAAAGCAGCATGGGAAATACAATGTTTGCCAGATTCCCCGATAAAGAGGAGTAGCCATAATAAACTTAGAGTAGTGTCTATGGTAACATGACAAAGCAGAGCCGTCCAAAAGAGGGAATGTGGGTAACATCCATTTGCCAAACATGGTTGGCCACTGAGCCTCGAGGGTTGTTAATGCCATTGGAGGGCACAGGTAGGAAGGTAGTACAGTTGGGGCAAGTTAAATTTACTCCATTTAAGGTGAGACTTTATCTCCTTTTACTCCTCTCCATGGTTTTCCATAGTCAGGATCGATCTCATCCTGAACGTCTGGGTGCTCATTGCTTAGATAGTTTGTCCCAGGTGCCAATTCCAGGATTGGAACTCAAGGCCTGCGCCCTGTCCCTGAGCACATTTGCTCAAGGCCAGTGCTCTATCTACCACTTGAACCACAGTGCCGCTTTCAGCATTTGGCTGATTCTCGTGAGCCAAGAGTCTAGTCTGGGTCTTTGCTGGTTAGTTGGGAGATGGAGTTTTAGAGGGATATTTTATTTATTTTTTTGTCTCTGCCCGGGCTGGCTTTGAACTGTAATCCAAGGAGTCTTGGCCATAAAAGCCCTTTTCATTTCCAATTAAAGCAACAGGAGAACAGAAGTAGAGCTTACCTGTATCTTGTTGAGAATTGACAGATAGATACTTGCCAGAGTTCTGCTGTACACTTAGAGAACAGCAGACTGATTGAGATCCATGTGCCGTCAAATCAAATCATATCATTTAACTTTACTGGCAGGTGGAAGAGAACATAAATGAATAACAATCAAGAGGGCCAAAGGGTCAAGACAATGTAAAAGTCTCAGCTTCAGTACATCTGAAGTGGCTGTGTCTTCCATCCCAAATCAGCAGGCCTCCTTAGTCAGGTGTGATGGAGGCAGGCAGGAGAGATGGGTTGGATCTGGGCGAGGCTGTATTGGCATCTCTCAGAGTCCCCTGGATAGATTGTCACACCTCTTGCTGGGTTGCCTGCAGATTTCTACACAGACTGGTTAAGATATTAGTTTGGGAACAGACTGTGGAGGCAGCTTCCTGTGGCCACAGACTGCCATGGTCCACGCAGCTCGCACACATGTCAACCTGCATCCTATAAAGCAAAATATTAATCCTGGGTTGGGATAATCAAGGTCAGCAGCTACATTTGCACACTCGTTCCAAAACGATTCTGGTCCCTTGATCTTAAACGGTTTATGAGAGCACAGGAAAAAAAAAAATGGAGAAGCAAAATCTTAGTCTATACCAAGGAATTGGTAGAATCAGATGTACACTTGACTTTTAGCATAGATAGACATAAAGAATAACACACTGGTTTTACACCATTGTACTTATATCACGTGCTGCATGTTAGAACTTTTTGGAGTTTTTCTTAGACACATTTGCTTGCACCCAACATGATCAGTTTGGGTTTAAAATCTGATTTTTTTTACAAGTTTTACCAACAGATAGACAGACAGACAGACATATTAAACAGTTGTGCACAAGATTAGGGGCACGCTTAGAATTGTTCTTTAATTGGCCATGTAAGTTTTCTGGAATTCCAGTGGCAAAATGATATTATTTTTGCCCATATTTTAGAACTAGGACCACGCGGTTAGTTAGGGGGGAAAAAAAAAACTGTTCCAGCAAACCAAAATTTTCACGGATTATCCGAGAAGCCACGTTTTGAGAAACCAGTTCAGCTCCCATGGGGAGCTGAAGTGGGACGCTATGACCAGAGAAGGTCCAGGAGGTGGGAGACAGGACATGAACAGAACACAGACTGCAAGCTCACAGCAAGACACCTTCACCTTCCAGCACCTTTGAATTGCAAGGCCACCGTTCCAGAGTTCAGAGTGAGGGCAGGGTTACCGGGAGCTGAGACCCCAAGTCCCTGGCCAGCCTCCAGGAATTTGGCATGCCTGTCACCTGCGGGATGGGCCGGCTTCAACTCCGACCAATCCTATTGTCGACCATGTGCTCAATGCTAGAGAAAACTTACGATTTAGCCAAACAAGCAGAATTTAACTGAGCCTCCAAACTTAACATCAATAACAAGAATAGAAAACCTTTCTTTGAGTCTTTCAAAGCAGTTGTTAAACAAATATTGGTACCTTTGAAGCTAGCACCAGCCCATGCTATGTTACAGGCAGGCAGGCAGAGTTTAGAGGGAGAGAGCAAAAGAGACAGAGAGAACTTCATCTGCCTGAGCGCTCATAGAAATAAGTAGAGCACTCGGTCAGGAGAAGTTGACCTCGGTGTTGTTAGCATTGCCTTCGCCTCAGGCCCCTCACCTCTGTGAGCAGCCTGTACCTAGGAGAGCTGTAAGTCTTCCAGGACTGTCGGTGTTGCCCTACTGAGGGCGACACGGGGGTTCCCAAACCCCACTGAGGAAACACTTGCCTTTCATACCACACTGAGTAAATACAGGCTTTGTAAGCCCACTGAGAGCAATGCAGGCCTTGTGTTTACACTGAGGCAAAATATTGTCCTATTGCACACACTGCCCAGGATGACACAGGCATTACACACCCCACGGAGGCCGACAGACCCCTTGCTGGCCCGCTGGGGACAATGTAGGTCTTGAATGCTACAGCGAGGCCCCGCACGGACCTTACAGATTCCAGTGAGGGCAACGCAAGCCTTCGCAAACCCCGCTGAGAACAATGCGGTCCTTGCATATTTGTCCAGAGAAAGCCCAAGCATTGATTGCCCCCTGAGGGGAATAGAGGCTGTTGCACACCCCACGGAAGATGATGCAACCCCTGAAAGCCCTAATGAGGCTAATACAGGCCTTAAATACTCCCATGAGAGCAATACAGACGTTTGCAGAACCCACTGAGACCAATAGAGGCTTCGCATGCCCCAATGACACTAATTCAGGCCGTATACTCTCCACTGAAGTGCATATGTGACTTGCCTAGTTCACTGAGCATGAACACCGAACTTTTACACACCACTCTGATGTCAAACACAGGCTTTGCCTATCCCCAGTCTGATGCCAGAAGTGGCCTTGCACACTCCACTGAAGACATGGCAGGCCTCACACATCACACTGACGCCAATACAAGCTTTGCATTCCCCACCAAGGCCAAACACACTCTTGTGCACCCGCCCCCCCCCCCAACAATGAGGTCAATGCGGGGATTGCGCCCCCCCACTGACGGCAATAGAGACCAACACCAACTGAGGCCAGTGCAGGACTTTGCATGCCCGACTGAGACCAATATGCGCCTTGCATGGCTTTGCACACCCCACTGAGGTCTCATGCCGACATTTCAAAGCCCCTCTGAGGCAAGTAACCTTGCGCACCCTGATGACACCAGCATAGGACTTTGCACAGCCCATTGAGTCCAATACAGGTCTTTGATGTAAATACAGGCCTTATACACCGCCACTGAGGGCATTAAAAGTTTTTTGCACAACCCACTGAGGCTGCTAAAGCCTTACGTGTCCTGCTGAGGCCAATGCTGGCCTTGCATGCTGCAATAAGGCAATACAGTCCTTGCACACTCCAGCGAGTGCAACACAAATCTTTGCACACCCCACTGAGAGCAATGTGGCCCCTGCGTGATTCACCGGGACAAGCACAGTCCTTTGCATACCCCACTGGGGCCTGTACAGGCCTTGTGCACTCCACCGAAGCGAAATAGGCATTTGCACACCTAGCTGAGGTTAATACAGGCGCTGAAGGCATCCCTGAGGACAACACAGGCCTTGCACACTCCAGAGAGCAATACAAGCCTTTGTACAACAAACTGAGTCCACTACAGGTCTTGTATAACCCACTGACGCCCAACACAATCCTTTTGCACACCCTACTGAGGTCAAGGGCTGACCTTACACTCACCCATCTAGTTAGCAGCCTTGCACACTCCACTGACACCAACACAGACATTTGCACACCTAACTGAGTCCAATAAGAGCCTTGCATACTCCACTGAAACCCAAATCAGTCCTTTTGCACACCCCACTGTGGCCAATGTAGGCCTCAGCCAATCGACAAGGGGTGGGATTTCCCTTCCTCTAGGAAGTCAGGCATGCCCATCACCTGGGGGCGGGACTTCCCTTCCTCTAGGAACTCAGGCACACCCATCACCTGTGTTTCAGAAAGGACACCCCATGGTGGAGACACACGAGAGGAGGGGAGGAGGATGGCGAGGTGGACCAGGGTGAGTTGTTGTATATAAGAAAAGATATAAATACATTTTTTGTAGTATATATTCATCGGATATATATTTACTAATTTACATATTTTTTTTTGGCCAGTCCTGGGCCTTGGACTCAGGGCTTGAGCACTGTCCCTGGCTTCTTCCCGCTCAAGGCTAGCACTCTGCCAATTGAGCCACAGTGCCGCTTCTGGCCATTTTCTGTATATGTGGTGCTGGGGAATTGAACCTAGGGCCTCGTGTATCCGAGGCAGGCACTCTTGCCACTAGGCTATATCCCCAGCCCACTAATTTACATATTTTTAAATATTATGTAACACGCATACATGACATACATACAGTATATATTTGAATAACATACATTTATGTGTTGTTAATTCATCCACTGATTATATATGATACAGATACATCCAAGTACATCCTGTTTGGAGGGAAGGAAGGAAAGAAGGAATGAAAGAAGGGAGGCAAAAAGGAAGGGAAGGAAGGAGGGAAAGAAGGGAGGGAAGGAAGGAGGGAAGGGAGGGAAGGAGGAAATGGTGAAGGGTGGAGGAAGAGGGAAGGAAGGAGCGAGGGATGGAGGGAAGGAAGGAGGCAAGTACGAGGGAGAGAAGGAAGGGGGAACAAGGGAAGGAAGGGAAAGAAGGAGGGAAGAAGGGAAGGATGAAGCAAGGGAGGGAAGGAAAGAGGAAAGAAAAGGAAGATAAAAAGGAGGGAAGGAAGGAAGGAATGATGGAAGGTGGGAGGAGGGAAGGAAGGAAGGAATGATGGAAGGTGGGAGGAAGGAAAAGAAGGAAAGGTATGAGATAAATAAGAAATTAGGGAGGGAAGAAAGGAGGAAGGATGGAGGGAGGGAGGGAGGGAGTGAAGGAAGGACAGAGGGGAAGAAGGAGTGAAGGAAGGAAGGAGGGGAACACTGGAGGGAATGAAAGAAGGAGGCTAGACAGGAGGGAAGGAAGGAAGGAGGGAAGGAAGGAAGGAAGGAAGGAAGGAAGGAAGGAAGGGAGGAGGGAAGGAAGGAAGGAGGGAAGGGAAGCACGAACTCAAGATCTCCGCATGGCGTCTTGTCCTCAGGTCTTAGAGGACATGAACCCGCGGCCCTGGCATCCTGGGACCCAGGCCCCGTGTTTGAGAACGGAAAGCCATAGACTTCAGTGTGATGCATGTGATCCATTCAGGTGTTCGAATCCCTGAGTAGCCCAGGTAGTCGGACATGTCTCCCACCCATCACCCAGCTATGCCCAATACTGACTTTGAGATAGAGACAGACAAACAGAGAGAGAGAGAGAGAGAGAGAGAGAGAGAGAGAGAGAGAGAGAGAGAGGTGGAAGCATGAAGAACAATATGGAAACCTGCCTTGCACACCACACTGGGGTCAATGCAGGCCTCGTGCGCTCCACTGAGGCCAATACAGTCTTTTTGCACAGCTCCCTGAGGCCTAACCTATCTCAGGGAGGCGGGACCCACCACCGGGGGGGGGCGGGGGGCTGGACTTCCCTTCTAGGAACACAGGCACATTCATCATGGTTGGGAGGGGGGGATTTACCTTCCTGTAGGGACCCAGGCCTGCCCATCACCTGGGGGTGGACCTTACCACTAGGAATTTAGGCATGTCCATCACCTGGACATGGGACTTCCTGCCTCTAGTAGCTCAGGTATGCCCTAAAATTGTGGGTGGGACTTCGCTTCCTCTAGGAACTCAAGCATGCCCATCTCTTGTGGGTGGGACGTCCCTTCTTGTAATTCAGGCATGCCCATCACCTGGGGGTGGGACTTCCTGTCCTCAATCGACCCAAGCCTGCTCATCACTTGAGTGCAGGACTACCTTCTAGGAATTTAAGCATGTCCATCACCTGGGCCGGGACTTCCCTTGCTCTGGGATCTCTGACTGGCCCACCACCGGGGGGCGGGCCTTTACTACATCTATCACGAAGACAAGATGGCGCCAGTTAGACCTGGTATCCAAATTTCACAAATATCCTATGCTGATGTTTCTCTTCATCCTATGTCTGGAGTATTCAGTGGAAGACGCATGTCATTGTGCACACAAATCATTTTATTTAATCATTGGTGTAAATGGGTCCCAGGACAGAGATGGCAGCAGGGTTGGGGAGTGAGAAATAGCCGGGGTGCCCAGGTCAATGGGAAATCAGGAAATCACAATCTCAGGGGGGAAGACAATTTTCTCTTCATGTTGATTCTTTTTCCTGTAGGATGTGCAGGTGGGGGTGAACTCCTCGGTTCCTTCACCCCTGTGTGGAGTTAGAAATGAGCACATGAGGGAGCCATGGGGGAGCGGAGAGGCCCCCAATGGGGAAGGGCGACCCAGCATGCCGTTCAACTCCCCTCCTCTCAGACACGGACATTCATAGAGTCACCCAAGACAGATCACTTCCTGAATACTTTATGTATTTATTTCTTTCTCACCTTTGTACGTCTGCAGGTATCTGTAAGACAGAGGAGAAAAGGGAAACTGAGTCTAGACTACATGTACGCCCTAATCCTGGAGGACGCATGGAGGCCAGAGTGGAAGTTCCAGTGGACGTGGCTTCCATCTTTCGCAGCCCAAGCCGACCTTACCATCACCGGTGAAACGCACTGGCTCTTTCACGATGCCTTTGTCCTGGAGAACCTTCTGGAACTTCTTCATGTCTGCATCACTCAGAGTGCGATGTCGGCCTGCCAATGCAAGACAACCAAGCAGAAGGGATGCCCGTTAGACACCGTCGAGCTCAATGTGGTTTTCGAGTGCGCACCCATTCTTAGTTGTCTTTTGATGATAAATGTATTCTATTCCTGTTATTAATTGTTGTTTCATGATGGTATCATAATTTTATTCTGTGCATAATATTAATAGTATTTTAATTATGATATTCTACTTATATTATTAAGTTTTTATTTTCATGTGATAATTATATTGTAGTTTATTAGTAATAGTTGTCTTGTTATATCACGATTTTACTGTTTCTATTGTTAATAGTTTATTATATTATATTTACATTATGCTTATATTATAAATAGTTGTGTTAGTATCCTATTTTACTATGTATATGAAGTTATTTTTCTATCATGTTACAATTAAATCATGAAGCATGGTTTTTATCATCGTATTATGTTTATATTAATAATTGTTGTTTCATGATTACATTGCAACTACATTATATTTCTATCATGAATAATCATGTGAGTCTTAGGCTGTAGCTACATCCTAGTTATGTTTTATGCTTCTAATTATATTGATAGGATTAAGAATCAACTCCCCATTCCTGCCAAGATGCGGGGGATGTAAGGAGTTGCCCCCGCCCCCACCCCCACCCTCCATCCTGTATACCCAGTGCGAGGATGGCGTATTCACTGCAGCGCTGGCGTCGGTCGATGTGGCCAAGGATGAGCATGGTGTCCGTCACATCCACCATCTCGATGATGTTCCTTGCCCTAACTGTGTGGGACACAGCACACCTGTCGGCCGTGTCCGTGCACTGCGTCGTACTGCCAAGTTCCCCTCCCCACCAGCATTTCCCGGAAGATGGCGGAAACTTCCGTGGGCTTCCTGAATCTCTAGACCCAGGTCTGAGCCCTTGGCCTATAGGTCACTGAACCTGTCACTCAAGTGCGTGGTCCTTGGAGCTTCCTGCCATCCGGCCCCTAGGTGGTGGGCAGGCCTTGATTCCTAGAGGAAGGATTCCCCCCTCCAGATGAGGAACAGGTCAGGGTTCCTAAAGGAAGGGAAGTCCCGCCCCTAGGTGATGGGCGTATCTATAGTTCTACAGGAAGGGAAGTCCCTCCCCATGCTGATGGGGTGCCTGAGCTGCTGCAGATAGGAAATCCCACCCATAGGTGATTGGCAGGCCAGTGTCCATAGAGGAAGGGAAGTCCAGACCCCAGGTGATGGTTGGCCTGCATTCCTAGTGGAAAGGAAGTGCTTCCCAAAGCTGATGAACGTGCCTGGATTCCTAGGTGAAGGGAAGTCCTGCCTCCCTCTTAATGGTGTGCTTGAGTTCCGAGAGGAAAGAAACACCCCCACCCCCTAGGTGATTAGCATACCCAGAATCCCTGGAGACAGGAGTGGGATTTGGGCCTATAGGTCACTGAACCTGTCACTCAATTGCCTGGGCCCGGAGCTTCCTGTGACTCTGCCCACCGCCCCCCGGTCATAAAGAGGGTTGGCTTAGCCCAGGTGCCATATGCCCCGCCTCGCGCCCCAGAGTCTGCATCCTGTGCCCTGTGTCCCCAGATTGGGGTTGTTCTTCTTCCTTTTTCCCTCGCCTCCCGGGTTCCTGGCGGCGTGGAGGGCATAGTGCCCACCCTCGCGGGACTCACAGGTGGTCTCAAAGATGTCTCGATAAATCATCACGTTGGCGAAGAACTCGCATTCCACCAACCAACTGTAAGGAAGGGAAAGGTGGAGGTGCCTGGAAAGCCCAGCCCGGAGCCCGCCTCTCACTCCCCATGGGGTGGGAGGAAAATCAGGGGGTGGGGAGGGGAGGGGGGGACAAGGGGCCTCCACCTTGTTATCCTCGGGATGATGGAGACTGCCGGGAAGCTCTAAGAAGAGAAATTCACTTCCCCACCCTCACTTCATGGTGATTGGCAAAGAAATCCTGCCACCAAGTGATGGTCAAGGCCAGTTCCTACAGGAAGGGAAGTCCCTCCCCAAGGTTATATGAATGCCTGAATTCCCATAGAAAGGGAAGTCCCGCCCCATGGGATGGGCATTGCTGAGTCTATGACTGAGTTCCCAGAGGAAGGGAAGTCCCGCCCCAGGGGATGCAACCTGAAGCCAGAGGCCACACTTAGCAATGGAGTACCCATCCCTTTATGTCCTGGGCCTCACACCATTACCTGTATGTGAACCTCAGCTGCATGGCAAAGCAATTGGTGCCTACACACTGGACGAATGGCGAGTGGAGCCGCATGTATTTGAATACACGGAGTGCCTCTAGGTTATTGCTGGCCGTGAAGATGTGGTACCAGTGGCCATGGGACTGCGGGGGACACATGGGGAATTGGGAACACAGGGTGGGCATGGACAGGTGGGGAACATGGGTACCCCGCCCCTCCCGCACCTCCCCCACAAGGAGAGCTCAACAGGACCACATCCCCTTGTTCCCCTTGTTCCCTAAGAGGACGGCCCTGATCCCATGTCAAAGGGCCTGTAGGATGGCAGGATGCATTGAGACCTGGATGGAAGGTGCCAGAAACATGCAGAAAATCAGAGAAAGGAAACCCCAGGAGTGAGGGGATGTCAGCAATGGAGACCCACATGGGAATCCTCCTGCAAATCCTCCATCATCAAGAGAATGGCCACCCACCCGGAAATGCTCCTTCTTCAATGAAATGGCGACCCACCCAGAGTTCCCCGTCCACCCTGGTACCTTCCTGGGGTCCAAATTGGCGGATGAGGCCCAGCCCTGCCAAGCTGAGCATGAGAAGCAGGCCCAGTCCAAGAACCTGCATTCGCACCATGGTTTCTCTTTCCCCGGGGAGGTGAAGGTCTGTGATGGCGTCCCCAAGTTTTATCTCCCAGCCTTTGGGCAGGGCCTTGGGAGAAAGGAGTCATGGCTGGCTTGGCAAAGAGGAAGTTGGGACTGCTGGCATTGATTTCTGTATGTCCTGTCACATCACATACGCAATGAAGTGTGGTTTCCAGTTCATTGATCACATCCGCCTTCCGGTTCCAGGAATCTGATTTTACGGTGGATGCACTGGTATTGATTCCAGGGCCAGGTGATGTGTGAGGATGGGAATTCACTTTCCACCCTGATGGATGTGTGGATGGGTGGGTGGGTGGATGGGTGGATTAGTGGGTGGGTGGATGGGTGGATGGATTGATTGGTGTATGGATGGGTAGATGGATGGATTAATAGATGGGTGAATGCATGGATAGATTTCTGGTTGGACGGATGGATGGTTGGAGAGATGGATGAATGGATGGATGGATGGATGGATGGATGGATGGATGGATGGATGGATGGATAAATGTGTAGGACAGTAGGTAAGTAGGTAGTGAGGATGGTAGAAAAGATTGGAGGTAGATAGGTAAGGAGGTGGGTGTGTGGAGGGCATGTGGTTGAGTAGGTGGGTGGGTGATCAGGTAGGAGGATGGATGGATGTGTGGGTGGATGGGTGGATGGTTGGAAGGGTGGATGGATGGGTGGACTGATGGAAGGAGGCACGGATGGATGGATTGGTGAGTAGATGGATGGACAGATGGATGGACGGATAGGTGGACAGATGGGTGGATGGCAGGAAGGATGGATGGGTGGAGGTATGGATGTGTGGATGGATTGGTAGATGGAAGGATGGTTGGATAAGTGGGTGGGTGGATAGATGTATCTCTGTATGTAAAGATGAATGGGTGGAGGGGTAGATGGGGGGATGGATCGGTAGATGGGAGGATGTTTGGATAAGTGGGTGGGTGGATACATGTATTTATGTACGTAAAGATGGATGGACAGATGGATGGATGATGGTAAATGGTGGATAGGTTGTCAGATAGATTGATAGAAAGAGAGATAGACAGACACAAACAGAGGTAGATAAGTAGATAGATAGATAGACAGACAGACAGACAAATGGATAGATGGGTAGAAAAATGGCTGAATAGATGGGTGGATGTATGCATGGGTGGATAGTTGGAGGGATAGGTGAATAGAGTGATCGATGGATGCATAGAAAAACAGAGATAGACAGTAAGATGGATAGACAGATGGATAGATAGATGAATGGATACGTGGGAGGATGGGTGGATGGTGTATAGATTGATGGATAGATTGATAGATGGATAGATACATAAATCGATGGATGGATGTGTAGAGGGATGGATAGTTTGATGGATAGATAAGGAGTGTTAGGTCATTAGATAGACAGAGACAGAGACAGAAAGATAGCTAGACAAATAGAATGATACCACGATGGATTGATGGGTGGATTTCTGGATGGGTGTGTGGAGGATGGACAGATTGATCTATACAGAGATAGAGGGATAGATGGATGCATAAACACACAGACACCCAGATAGAGAGACAGACAGACAGGCAGGTGCTTGGGTGCGTGGATGGATAGAGGGCTAGGTGGGTGGATGTTGGATGGCTGTATGTATGGATAGATAGATTAAATGGATAGATTGATAAATAGACATGTAGATAGAGGGATAGACAGACAGATAGACAGAGAGCAGACAGACCAACAGATGGAGAGATGGGCAGATGAAAGTGTGAGTGGGTGGGTGGATGGATGGAGGGATGGATGGGTGGATGGGTGCGTGGATGGGTGCATTGATGGGTGCAGTGATAGGTATGTGGTGGATGGAGGGATGGATGGAGGGATGGGTGAGTAAGTGGATGTTTGGGGGGGTGTCAATGGGTAGATGCTTGGACGGATAGGTGGGTGGGTAGGTGGGTGAGTGGGTGGGGTGGATTGGTGGATGGATGGGTGGGTGGGTATATGGATGGGTAGGAGGATGGACCGATGGGTGTGTGTGTGTGTGTGGAGAGAAGGATGGGTGGGGTGCATGGTGGGTAGAAGGATGGATGGGTGGGTGAATGGGCTAATGGGTGAGTGGGTCGATGTTTGGGTGGATGGATGTAGGGTAGGCTGGGTGTATGGTTGATGGATGGGTTGTTCGTTGCGTGGGTTGCTGGATGGGTGGATGCATGGTTGGATGGGTGGATGCATGGATGGATGGATGGGTGAATGGATGGGTGGGTGGATCGGTGAGTAGGTGGATATATGGGGGATGGATGGTTGGATGACTGGGTAGATCGGTGGTTGGGTGGATGAATGGAAGGGTGGATTGGATGGGTGGATGAGGGGATGGGTGGATTGGTGTTCGGATGGATGGCAGGAAGGATGGATGGATGGAAGGGTGGAACGGAGTGAATGGGTGGCTGGGTGGGTGAATGGATGGGTGGTTAGATAAGGTTGGGTGGGTGGAGGATGGGTGGATGGTTGGGTGGATGGGTGAATGGGTGGATGTATCGGTGGTTTGAAGGGTGGATGGGTGTGTGAGTGGGTGGATAGTTAAGTAGAGGAAAATGTGTAGATAGATACATATTGATATATTTTCCTCTATTTTTAGATATTCAGTCTATTGATATCCTACATCACAGAAGAACATACTGGAATGCAAGCCACCTCTAAACACCCCAGGAAGTGACCATCATGATTTTCCATCACTGCACTGCACAACCAGGCTTCGGAACGAGGTTCTCTGCCAGCCAGACCCAGAAAAAGCGGATTTCTTTAAGAGAAAAAAATAATGCCATGACAGGGAAATGAAGGAGTGAATTCTCCAGGCTGAGGCCCTGGTGGCTCCCGCCCTGTCACTTCAGCTGAAAAAATCTGGAAAGCTTTGCAGTTGTGCCTTTTATACTACGTTACCCATTGGGCAACCGAGTGGAAAAATAAGCGAAACAAATCAAGTGGAATAATAAAATAAAATTAAATAAATGGAATAAAACAAATGGTATCGGGCGCTAGGCAGGTCATCTACCTTGGAATCCTGGCGTCCACCTCATTAAGACGCCATCTTCCTCAGGCCCATCCTGGCCAACAGGAATATGAAGGGGTTTCTTATTTTTTCTTTTGCTCCAGCCATGTTTCTGGGGAATCTCCACAGAGGTATATTTTCATCATTTTATAAATAAATAACGTGGTATAAACGTGGCATTGATTCTTGCTGAGACCTCCAGGAATAGAAGGGGAAGTAGGTAGGTAAGTAGGGAGGTAAGAAGGAACGTAGGGAGGTAGGGGATTGGTGGATGGATGAGTGAGTGGGTGGACTGGTGGATGGGTGGGTGTGTGAACAGATAGGTGGACAGTTGGATGGGTGGATGGATGGGTGGGTATATGGGTGGATTGGTGAGTGGATGGATGGATGGGGTGGCGGGCGGATGGGTGGATGGATGGGTGGATGAGTGGGTGGATGGATGGATGGGTGGCTGGGCAAATGTTTGGAAGGCTGGATGGTTGGATGGATTGATGGATGGGTGGGTTGATGGGTGGTTTGATGGATGGTTTTGGGTAGATGGGTGGGTAAGTGGGTGGAGGGATGGACAGATGGTGGGATTGTGGCAGGATGGATTGTTGGATAGATAGAGCGCTACATGGATAGTGAGAGGGAGATGGACAGACAGTCTCACAGACCTACACAGGCATAGATAGGTAGATAGAAAGACAGACAGACAGACAGACAGACAGACAGACAGACAGACAGACAGACAGACAGATAGATAGATAGATAGATAGATAGATAGATAGATAGATAGATAGATGGATAGATAGATAGATGAATTGATGGGTGGATAGTTTTATGGACAGATTAATAGTGTGATAGATGGACAGATAGAGAAAGAGAGAAATAACCAGATAGATTAATGGATGGATTGGAGGATAGGTGGATGGTGGACAGATTGATGTATAGGTAGATAGAGGGATAGATGTATAGACAGACAAACAGGGAGACAGACAGACAGACAGATAGATGGAGGACTGACTGATGTATGGGTGGACAGATGTATGGGGGGATGGGTGAATGTGTGAATGGGTTGGTGTGTGGATGGGTGAGTGGGTGGATGGGTGGATGGATTGATGGGTGGATAAATGGATGGCATAGATGGATGTGTGGGTGGTTGGGTGGATTGGTGGGTGGATAAGTGGATGGAAGGGTGGATGGATGTATGGGTAGGTGGCTGGGTGGTTGGATGGATGGGAGTACGGGTGGATGTATGAATGGATAGGTGGGTTGTTGGGTGGATGTGTGGATGGACAGGAGGATGGGTAGATGGTTGGATGGAGAATGGATGGAAGGATGAATGGACTGAAGTACTGATGTACAGATAGATGGATAGGTGGATGGATGACTGGCTGGATGGATACTTGGCTAGGTGGGTGGATGGATGGGTGGATGGATGTGTTTTTGGAAGGGTGGGTGGGTGCATGGATGGATGGGTGGAAGGGTGGTTGGGTAGGAGGATGAGTGGATAAATACATAGACAGATAGATAAATGGATACATGGGTAGATGTACGGTTGGATGTTCAGATGGATACATGACAGTTGGATAGTTTGACGGATGGATGAATGGATAAGTAGCTTCATATAGGTATAGATAGAGGGATGAAAGATAGATGGGTGGAAAGAAAGATGGACGGATGGAGGGAGAGAGGGAAAGCTCAATAGATGACAGCTAGATAGGTGGACAGGTGTAGGGGATGGCTATACCTTTAAGACCTGGGACTGTTGGCTGCTAGCCACTCCCACATTCTCCTCAGGTCTGGAACCAGCCCCTGCCTCTCGTCTGCGAGCACATGTCTCGTAATGGCGCTGGAGACCGGTCCATGGGGAACTGTAGTCTCCGCCTCTGCAGGAAGTTCCGTGACATCACCGTAATGTACAGTTCATTAGCCAATCTTTAATACCCAGTTAGTCCCTCCTCTTCCTGTCCTCATTACTGTTCTATGAACCCCTCCCCTGAATAAAACTTTTGGAAGTCGGTAGTCCATCAGACGGCTCCCCCTGAAATCTCCGTGTCCAGTGTCTGCTCTTAAATGTAAGGGCGACTTGGGATGAAGGGTGTTTCTGCAGCCCTATCCCATCTCAGCTTAATCTCAACTGGGATACACTCTGCCCTCCTGTGGGCGAGAGTAGCGTGCAGAGCCAAGTGTCCCCCACAATTAGAGGCTTGGCATTTCCCCAAAGGAGACGTGGAAATTTAGCCCGACAGACAGACAGGGAGATAAACTGATAATGATATATTTCCCTCTCTTTTTTTTTCAAATTTTTATTATCAAACTGATGTACAGAGAGGTTACAGTTTCTTTTTTTATTTAACTTATTTATTAATTGAACACAATTTTTTTTTTTTAGATTTTTTTTTGGCCTGTCCTGGGCCTTGGACTCAGGGCCTGAGCACTGTCCCTGGCTTCCTTTTGCTCAAGGCTAGCACTCTGCCACTTGAGTCACAGGGCCACTTCTGGCCGTTTTCTGTATATGTGGTGCTGGGGAATCGAACCCAGGGCCTCATGTATATGAGGCAAGCTCTCTTGCCACTAGGCCATATCCCCAGCCCTGAACACAAAATTTTTGACAAGGTGTTGTGCAAAAAGGGTACAGTTACATAGTAGGGCAGTGTGTACATTCTTGACATATATATTTCATACGTTAGGCACTGGATACATTTCTTGTACTGTTTGTTACCTTGTCCCTCATTGTCCCCTCCCCCCACCCTCTTTCCCTTTCCCCCCATGAGGTGTTCAGTTCACTTACACCAAACAGTTTTGCAAGTATTGTTTTCGTAGTTGTTTGTCTTTTTTTTACCCTGTGTCTCTCGATTTTGGTATTCCCTTTCAATTTACTAGTTCTAATACCAGTAAATACGGTTTCCAATATACTCAGATAAGATTACAGAGATAGTGTAGGTACAACCACAGGAAGGTTATACAAGAACATCATCAATAATAGAAGCTACAGATACACATGGGACATTGAAAGTAGTTTCAACTGTGATATAACAATCATTTCCATAACATGGATTTCCCTCTCTTTTGATATATATTAAATCTATTAATATCGTTCATCACAGAAGAACGTACTGGAATGCAAACCACCTCTAAACACCCCCAGGAAGTGACCATCATGACTTTCCATCACTGCCCTGAATAACCTGGCAATGGAACAAGGTTCTCTGCCAGACAAACCACAAACAGGGGTCTTTTAGAGAAAAATCAATGCCATGACATAGGGAAATGCAGGAGTGAATTCTTGAACCTGAGTTTCTGTGGCTCCCTGCCTGTCACTTCAGCTGGAAAATTCTGGAAGGCCTTGCATCTGTGTCCTTTATGCTACATTACTCCATTGGGCAACCAAGTGGAAAAGTAAGTGAAATAGATCAACTGGAATAATAAAATAAATTAAATGGAATGAAATAAATGGTATTGGGCTCTAGGCAGGTCATCTGGCCTGGTATCCTGGCTTCCACCTCATTAAGACGCCATCTTGCTCTAGCCCATCCTGGCAAACCAGGAAAATGAGGGGTTTCTAAGTTTTTCTTTTGCTCCGATTTCTGGGTTACCCCACTGGTGTTTAATTTTATTATTTTATAAATAAATAAACTGATATACACGTGGCATTGGCTTCTACTGTGAGCTCTTGGAATGTAAGTGGAAGCAGGTAGGTAAGTAGGGATGCTGGAAGGAAAGTAGGTAGCTAGGTAGGTTGGTGGGTAGGGAGGTAGGGAGATTGGTGGATGGACAGGAGGATGGGTGGTTGGATGGATGGGTGGGTGTGGGTGTGGATGGGTGGATGGATGGATGGACTGACAGAGAGATGCATGGATGGCTGGGTACATGGAAGGATAGTTGGGTGTGTGGATGGATGGATTACTGTGTGTAGGGGGGTGTTTGTGTGGATGGATTGAAGGAAAGATGGAAGGATGGATGTGAGGTTGATGGATGGGTGGATGGATGTGTGGAGAGAGGGATGGCTGGGTGGTTGGGTGGATGTTTGGATGCATGGAGGATGTTTGGATGGTTGGGTGGGTGGATGAATGGAAAGATGGATAA
>NW_025961107.1:0-50821 GCF_023159225.1 Perognathus longimembris pacificus
GGGTGGATTGGTGTTCGGATGGATGGCAGGATGGATGGATGGATGGAAGGGTGGACGGGTGAATGGGTGGCTGGGTGGGTGAATGGATGGGTGGTTAGATAAGGTTGGGTGGGTGGAGGGATGGGTGGATGGTTGGGTGGATGGGTGAATGGGTGGATGTATCGGTGGTTTGAAGGGTGGATGGGTGTGTGAGTGGGTGGATAGTTAAGTAGAGGAAAATGTGTAGATAGATACATATTGATATATTTTCCTCTATTTTTAGATATTCAGTCTATTGATATCCTACATCACAGAAGAACATACTGGAATGCAAGCCACCTCTAAACACCCCAGGAAGTGACCATCATGATTTTCCATCACTGCACTGCACAACCAGGCTTCGGAACGAGGTTCTCTGCCAGCCAGACCCAGAAAAAGCGGATTTCTTTAAGAGAAAAAAATAATGCCATGACAGGGAAATGAAGGAGTGAATTCTCCAGGCTGAGGCCCTGGTGGCTCCCGCCCTGTCACTTCAGCTGAAAAAATCTGGAAAGCTTTGCAGTTGTGCCTTTTATACTACGTTACCCCATTGGGCAACCGAGTGGAAAAATAAGCGAAACAAATCAAGTGGAATAATAAAATAAAATTAAATAAATGGAATAAAACAAATGGTATCGGGCGCTAGGCAGGTCATCTACCTTGGAATCCTGGCGTCCACCTCATTAAGACGCCATCTTCCTCAGGCCCATCCTGGCCAACCAGGAATATGAGGGGTTTCTTATTTTTTCTTTTGCTCCAGCCATGTTTCTGGGGAATCTCCACAGAGGTATATTTTCATCATTTTATAAATAAATAACGTGGTATAAACGTGGCATTGATTCTTGCTGAGACCTCCAGGAATAGAAGGGGAAGTAGGTAGGTAAGTAGGGAGGTAAGAAGGAACGTAGGGAGGTAGGGGGATTGGTGGATGGATGAGTGAGTGGGTGGACTGGTGGATGGGTGGGTGTGTGAACAGATAGGTGGACAGTTGGATGGGTGGATGGATGGGTGGGTATATGGGTGGATTGGTGAGTGGATGGATGGATGGGTGGCGGGCGGATGGGTGGATGGATGGGTGGATGAGTGGGTGGATGGATGGATGGGTGGCTGGGCAAATGTTTGGAAGGCTGGATGGTTGGATGGATTGATGGATGGGTGGGTTGATGGGTGGTTTGATGGATGGTTTTGGGTAGATGGGTGGGTAAGTGGGTGGAGGGATGGACAGATGGTGGGATTTGTGGCAGGATGGATTGTTGGATAGATAGAGCGCTACATGGATAGTGAGAGGGAGATGGACAGACAGTCTCACAGACCTACACAGGCATAGATAGGTAGATAGAAAGACAGACAGACAGACAGACAGACAGACAGACAGACAGACAGACAGACAGACAGATAGATAGATAGATAGATAGATAGATAGATAGATAGATAGATGGATAGATAGATAGATGAATTGATGGGTGGATAGTTTTATGGACAGATTAATAGTGTGATAGATGGACAGATAGAGAAAGAGAGAAATAACCAGATAGATTAATGGATGGATTGGAGGATAGGTGGATGGTGGACAGATTGATGTATAGGTAGATAGAGGGATAGATGTATAGACAGACAAACAGGGAGACAGACAGACAGACAGATAGATGGAGGACTGACTGATGTATGGGTGGACAGATGTATGGGGGGATGGGTGAATGTGTGAATGGGTTGGTGTGTGGATGGGTGAGTGGGTGGATGGGTGGATGGATTGATGGGTGGATAAATGGATGGCATAGATGGATGTGTGGGTGGTTGGGTGGATTGGTGGGTGGATAAGTGGATGGAAGGGTGGATGGATGTATGGGTAGGTGGCTGGGTGGTTGGATGGATGGGAGTACGGGTGGATGTATGAATGGATAGGTGGGTTGTTGGGTGGATGTGTGGATGGACAGGAGGATGGGTAGATGGTTGGATGGAGAATGGATGGAAGGATGAATGGACTGAAGTACTGATGTACAGATAGATGGATAGGTGGATGGATGACTGGCTGGATGGATACTTGGCTAGGTGGGTGGATGGATGGGTGGATGGATGTGTTTTTGGAAGGGTGGGTGGGTGCATGGATGGATGGGTGGAAGGGTGGTTGGGTAGGAGGATGAGTGGATAAATACATAGACAGATAGATAAATGGATACATGGGTAGATGTACGGTTGGATGTTCAGATGGATACATGACAGTTGGATAGTTTGACGGATGGATGAATGGATAAGTAGCTTCATATAGGTATAGATAGAGGGATGAAAGATAGATGGGTGGAAAGAAAGATGGACGGATGGAGGGAGAGAGGGAAAGCTCAATAGATGACAGCTAGATAGGTGGACAGGTGTAGGGGATGGCTATACCTTTAAGACCTGGGACTGTTGGCTGCTAGCCACTCCCACATTCTCCTCAGGTCTGGAACCAGCCCTGCCTCTCGTCTGCGAGCACATGTCTCGTAATGGCGCTGGAGACCGGTCCATGGGGAACTGTAGTCTCCGCCTCTGCAGGAAGTTCCGTGACATCACCGTAATGTACAGTTCATTAGCCAATCTTTAATACCCAGTTAGTCCCTCCTCTTCCTGTCCTCATTACTGTTCTATGAACCCCTCCCCTGAATAAAACTTTTGGAAGTCGGTAGTCCATCAGACGGCTCCCCTGAAATCTCCGTGTCCAGTGTCTGCTCTTAAATGTAAGGGCGACTTGGGATGAAGGGTGTTTCTGCAGCCCTATCCCATCTCAGCTTAATCTCAACTGGATACACTCTGCCCTCCTGTGGGCGAGAGTAGCGTGCAGAGCCAAGTGTCCCCCACAATTAGAGGCTTGGCATTTCCCCAAAGGAGACGTGGAAATTTAGCCCGACAGACAGACAGGGAGATAAACTGATAATGATATATTTCCCTCTCTTTTTTTTTCAAATTTTTATTATCAAACTGATGTACAGAGAGGTTACAGTTTCTTTTTTTATTTAACTTATTTATTAATTGAACACAATTTTTTTTTTTTAGATTTTTTTTTGGCCTGTCCTGGGCCTTGGACTCAGGGCCTGAGCACTGTCCCTGGCTTCCTTTTGCTCAAGGCTAGCACTCTGCCACTTGAGTCACAGGGCCACTTCTGGCCGTTTTCTGTATATGTGGTGCTGGGGAATCGAACCCAGGGCCTCATGTATATGAGGCAAGCTCTCTTGCCACTAGGCCATATCCCCAGCCCTGAACACAAAATTTTTGACAAGGTGTTGTGCAAAAAGGGTACAGTTACATAGTAGGGCAGTGTGTACATTTCTTGACATATATATTTCATACGTTAGGCACTGGATACATTTCTTGTACTGTTTGTTACCTTGTCCCTCATTGTCCCCTCCCCCCACCCTCTTTCCCTTTCCCCCCATGAGGTGTTCAGTTCACTTACACCAAACAGTTTTGCAAGTATTGTTTTCGTAGTTGTTTGTCTTTTTTTACCCTGTGTCTCTCGATTTTGGTATTCCCTTTCAATTTACTAGTTCTAATACCAGTAAATACGGTTTCCAATATACTCAGATAAGATTACAGAGATAGTGTAGGTACAACCACAGGAAGGTTATACAAGAACATCATCAATAATAGAAGCTACAGATACACATGGGACATTGAAAGTAGTTTCAACTGTGATATAACAATCATTTCCATAACATGGATTTCCCTCTCTTTTGATATATATTAAATCTATTAATATCGTTCATCACAGAAGAACGTACTGGAATGCAAACCACCTCTAAACACCCCCAGGAAGTGACCATCATGACTTTCCATCACTGCCCTGAATAACCTGGCAATGGAACAAGGTTCTCTGCCCAGACAAACCACAAACAGGGGTCTTTTAGAGAAAAATCAATGCCATGACATAGGGAAATGCAGGAGTGAATTCTTGAACCTGAGTTTCTGTGGCTCCCTGCCTGTCACTTCAGCTGGAAAATTCTGGAAGGCCTTGCATCTGTGTCCTTTATGCTACATTACTCCATTGGGCAACCAAGTGGAAAAGTAAGTGAAATAGATCAACTGGAATAATAAAATAAATTAAATGGAATGAAATAAATGGTATTGGGCTCTAGGCAGGTCATCTGGCCTGGTATCCTGGCTTCCACCTCATTAAGACGCCATCTTGCTCTAGCCCATCCTGGCAAACCAGGAAAATGAGGGGTTTCTAAGTTTTTCTTTTGCTCCGATTTCTGGGTTACCCCACTGGTGTTTATTTTTATTATTTTATAAATAAATAAACTGATATACACGTGGCATTGGCTTCTACTGTGAGCTCTTGGAATGTAAGTGGAAGCAGGTAGGTAAGTAGGGATGCTGGAAGGAAAGTAGGTAGCTAGGTAGGTTGGTGGGTAGGGAGGTAGGGAGATTGGTGGATGGACAGGAGGATGGGTGGTTGGATGGATGGGTGGGTGTGGGTGTGGATGGGTGGATGGATGGATGGACTGACAGAGAGATGCATGGATGGCTGGGTACATGGAAGGATAGTTGGGTGTGTGGATGGATGGATTACTGTGTGTAGGGGGGTGTTTGTGTGGATGGATTGAAGGAAAGATGGAAGGATGGATGTGAGGTTGGATGGATGGGTGGATGGATGTGTGGAGAGAGGGATGGCTGGGTGGTTGGGTGGATGTTTGGATGCATGGAGGATGTTTGGATGGTTGGGTGGGTGGATGAATGGAAAGATGGATAAACATACTAACGGACAGACTGACAGACAGATGGATGAATGTGTGGGTGGATGGATAGATGAACGGATGGACAGTTGGATGAGAGGAAGGCAGGAAGGAAGGATGGATGGATGGATGGGTGGATGGGAGGATGTTTCAGTGGTGGACGGATGGATGGGTGGATGGACTGAAGTGCTGATGGATGGACAGTTGGATGGATGAGTGGATTTATTGATGGCTGGATGAATAGGTGGACCAATGGAGAGGTGGATGAATGGGTGGATCAATTTTTGGAGGTCTGGATGGATAAGAAAATGGATGGTCATACGTACAGATGGACAGACTGACAGACAGATGGATGGATAACTGACTGGGTGTATGTATAGATGGGTGGGTGGGAGTGTAGGTGGATGGATGGATGGTAGATGGGTGGGTCGATGGGTAGGTGGACAGTTGGATGTTTGGGTGGTTGAGTGGATGGGTGGGTAGATAGGTGGGTGGACAGACAGACGGACTTACAGGGATATGCGTGGCGGGTGGATGCATGGATGGATGGATGGATGGATGGATGGATGGTTGGATGGTTGGAAGGATGGATGGATGGTTGGAAGTACTGATGGACAGATAGAATGATGGATGGGTGGATGGATGTATGGAAGTTAGGAAGAATGTATGGATGGAAGGAAGGAAGGAAAGAAGGGAGCATGGATGAATGGGTTGATGGATGGGTGGATACATGATCAGTGGATCAATGGATTGGTGGCTTGTTGGGTGGATCTGTGGATGAATAGGAGGATGGATGGATGCTCATATTTGTGGACAGATGGATGGATGGACAGAAATACTGATGGACGGACAGACACATGGGTGGGTGCATAGATGTATGGCTGGGTGGATAGGTGGGCAAATGGATAGGTGGATGCTTGGGTGGATGGATTGTTGGAGGTTTGGATGGATAGGAGGATGGATGGATGGACAAACAGATGGGCAGAGAGACAGATGGATGGATGGGTGGATGGATACTTGGCATGCTAAATAGATGGATGGGTGGGAGTTTAGTTGGATGGATGGATGAGTGGATGGACGAATGGATAAAAAGAAGGAAGGATGGATGGTAGGATAGATGGATGGGGGTGGATAGATGGATGGATGGTTGGACGGATATGTGGTTGGATGCATGGATCAATGGATGTGGGGGTGGAAAGGTGGGTGGGTGCATGGATGGATGGATGGTAGGGAGGGTGGGTAGGTAGGATAAATATATACATCGATAGTTAAACGGAAAATGGAGTGAAGAGTGCATGGATGTTCACATGGATACCTGGTTGGATGGATAGTTGGATGGATGGATGGATGGATGTCTGGATGGCTGGCTTTATGGATGGATGGATGGCTGATTGGGTGAGTGGATGGATGGGTGTGTGTGTGGATGGGTGGGTGGATGGGTAGATGGATGGGTGGATGGAAGGGTGGGCGGATGGATGGATGTATGAGTGTATGGGTGGATGGATGCATGGGTGCATGGATGATATGGGTTGATGTTTAGGTAGGTGGGTTGTTGGATGTGTAGATGGGTGGGTGGATGGAAGAGGGATGAATGGAAGAATGGGTGGATGGGTGGGTGAATGGATGGTTGGGTGGTTTGGTTGTTGGGTATGTAGATTTACATACATAGATAAATGGATACATGGATAGAGGCACAGAAGGATTGTCACATGGATAGATGTTGCTGGGATAGTTATATGGATGGATGGATGGATGGATGGATGGGTAGGGAGATTCATATAGGTATAGATACATGGATAAAGGATGGAGGGGTGGAAGGATAGATAGATGGATGGATGGATAGCTGGAGAGATAAATGGATGATAGCTAGATAGGTGCACAGGCAGGGAGATCCACCGATATTGATACATTTTCCTCTGTGTTGAGATATATTCAATCTATTGATATCCTACATTACAGAAGAAAATTCTACAATGCAAGTCATCTCTAAACACCCCCAGAAGTGACCATCATGATTTTCCATCACTACACTTCACCACTTGGCTACGGAACGAGGTACTCTTTCTGCCCAAACCACAGAAAGGGAATTTTTTTGGGAAAAAAGAAGAATGCAGTGACATAGGGAAATGAAGGAGTGAATTCAACAAGCTGAGGCCACAGTGGCTCCCGGCCTGACACTTCAGCTGGAAATTCTGGAAGAACTTGCTGCTGTGCCCTTTACACTGTTACCCAACTTGGCAACCGAGTGGAAAAGTAAATATAATAGATCAAGTGGAAAAATAAAATATAATCAATGTAATAAAATAAATGTTGTTGGGCGCTAGGCAGGTCATCTGGCCTGGAATCCTGGCTTCTACCTCATTAAGATGCCATCTTCCTCCAGCCCATCTTGGCCAACCAGGAAAATGAAGGGTTTCTTATTTTTTTCTTTTTTGCTCCTACCATTTTACTTGGAAATCTTCACAGACGTTTATTTTATTATTATTTTATAATTTAATAAAACTGTATAAATGTGGCATTGGTTTTTGCTGTGTCCTCAGGGAACATAAAGGGAAGCAGGTAGGTAAGGAGGGCCCTAGGAAAGAAGGTAGGTAGCTAGGTAGGTTGGTATGTAGGAAAGTGGGGAGACTGGTAGATGTACAGGTGGATGGGTGGCAGCGAGGATCAGTGGGGGGGTGGATGGGTGGATGGGAGGATGAATGGATGGATTGGTGGATGGATGGATGGATGGAAGGGTGGGTGGTGGGAGAATGAGTAGATGGTTGGATGGATGGATGGACAGATGGTAGGATTGGTGGAAGGATGGCTGAATGGATGGGAGGGTGCATGGGTGGGTGGGTAGGTGGATGGGTGGTTGGGTGGATGTTTAGATTGGTGGATATTTGGGTGGATGGATGGATGGGAGTAGCAATGAATGCATGAATGGATGGATGGGTGGATGGGTGGATGGATGTAGAGATGGTGGGATTGTTGGCAGGATGGATTGATGGATGGGTGGGTGGATAGATGGCCAGTTGTGTGGTTGGATGGATATATGAATTGATGGAAAGATACAGGGCTCCATGGGTAGAGACAGACAGACAGACAGCACAGATACACATACTCAAACCGACACAAGCATAGACAGATAGATAGATAGATAGATAGATAGATAGATAGATAGATAGATAGATAGATAGATAGAAAGGTAGATGGATGAATGAATGGGTGGATGTGTGGATACTTTGATCGATAAATAAAGTGATAGATGGACAGAGAGACAAAGAGAGAAATAGCCAGACATATAGACAGATGTATAGATAGACTAATAGATGGATAGGAGGATGGGTGGTTGGATGCATGGGTGGGTTGAAGGATGGGTGGATGGGTGGGTGGATGGATGGATGGATGGGTGGGTGGATTGATTGGTGCTTGCGTGAGTGGATGGGTAGTTGGCTGGGTAGTTGGGTGGATGGATGTATGGAAGGAGGGATGAATGGATGAATGGACGGATGGTTGGTGGATGAATGGATGGACAGATAGTGGGATTGGTGGAAGGATGGATTGATGGATGGGAGGTTGCGTAGATGTACAGTTGTGTGGTTAGTTGGATGGATGGATTGATGGATAGGTAGAGGGCTACATGGATAGAGAGAGAGACAGACAGACAGATAGATAAACAGATCTACACAAGCACAGATAGGTAGATAGACAGACAGACAGACACAAACACAGACAGACAGACAGACAGACAGAAAGACAGACAGACAGACAGACAGACAGACAGACAGACAGATAGATAGATAGATAGATAGATAGATAGATAGATAGATAGATAGATAGATGAGTGGATGGGTGGATAGTTTAATGTATAGATAAATATAGTGATGGATACAGAGACAGAGAGTGAAATAAACAGACAGATAGACAGATTGATAGAGAGATGAATGGATGGGTTTTTGGAGGGGGGATGGGTGGGTGGGAGGATGGGTGGATGTATAGATGGGTGGATAGATGGATAAACAGATGGTGGGATTTTTGGAAGGATGAATTAATGGATGGGTGGATGGGTAGATGTACAGTTGTGTGGTTGGATGGATGGGTGTATTGATGGATAGATAGAGGGCTATATGGATAGAGAGAGAGATGGACACACACTCAGACCTACTTAAACATAGATAGATAGATAGATAGATAGATAGATAGATAGATAGATAGATAGATAGATAGATAGATAGATAGATAGATGAGTGGATGGGTGGATAAGTAGAGTGATAAATGAATAGATAAACACACAGAGAAATTGACGGTAAGATAGATGGATAGATAGGAGAATGGATGGATGGGAGTATGGGTGGATGGGTCGGCACATTGGTGTATAGATAGATAAAGGGATAGATGGATAGATAGACAGAAAGACAGACAAGTAGACAGACAGAGATGGACAGGTCACTGACCGACGGGTGAGTGGGCAGATGGATGGGTCGATGGATGGATGTATGGATGTATGGGTGGGTGAGTGTATTGGTGGATAGGTGGGTGGCTGTGTGGATGGATGGTTGGATGGTTGGAGGTCTGGATTAATCGGAGGATGTATGGACGGACAAACCGATGGACAGACTGAGAGACAGATGGATGGATGGGTGGATGTGGGGGTGGAAGGGTGGGTGGGTGAATGTTTTAATGGGTGGATGGGTGGGTGGGTGGATAATTACATACATAGGTAGATAAATGGATACCTGGACATATGCACAAATGGATGGTCATTTGGATACATGGGCGGTTGCATAGTTCTATGGTTGGATAGGTGGATGGATGGATGGAAGGATGGATTGATGGATGGCTCTATATACGTATAGATAGATGGATAAATGATAGATGGGTGGAAGGACAGATGGACGGTTGGTGAGAGAAAGGGAAAGATCAATAGACGATAGCTAGATAGGTGGACGTGCAGGGAGATACATCAATATTGATACATTTCACTCTATGTTGAGTTATATTAAATCTATTAACATACTACATCATAGAAGAACTTACTGGAATGCAAGCCACCTCTAAATAACCCTAGGAAGTGAATGGATTGTTGGTTGGGTGGGTGGATGGATTGTTGGGTGGTTGGTGGATGTGTGGGTGGATATCGGGATGGATGGATGGTTGGATGGATGGAGAGATGGATGGATGGATGTTAGTACTGATGGAAGGACAGACAGATGGATGAGTAAGTGGATGGATGGATGTGTGGATAGATGGACAAATGTATAGGGGGTAGTTGGGTGGATAGATCGTTGGAGGTCTGTTTGGATACTTGGCAAGTTGGGTGAATGGATACTTTGCTGGGTGGATGGATGCATGGAAAGAAGGAAGAGTGGATAGGTGGATGGTAGGATAGATGGTTGGAAGGATGGATACATGAGTGGGTGGATGGATGATTGGGTGGTTTGTTTGTTGGGTAGGTAGATTTACATACATAGATACATGGATAGAGGCACGGAAGGATTGTCACATGGATAGATGTTGGTGGGATAGTTAGATGGATGGATGGATGGGTAGGGAGATTCATATAGGAATAGATACATGGATAACAGATGGAGGGGTGGAAGGATAGATAGATGGATGGATGGATAGCTGGAGAGATAAATGGATGATAGCTAGATAGGTGCACAGGCAGGGAGATACACCGATATTGATACATTTTCCTCTGTGTTGAGATATATTCAATCTATTGATATCCTACATCACAGAAGAATATTCTGCAATGCAAGTCATCTCTAAACACCCCCAGAAGTGACCATCATGATTTTCCATCACTACACTTCACCACTCGGCTACGGAAAGAGGTTCTCTTTCGGCCAAAACCACAAAAAAGGAATTTTTTGGGAAAAAAGCAGAATGCCATAACATAGGGAAATAAAGGAGTGAATTCTCCAAGCTGAGGCCACAGTGGCTCCCGTCCTGTCACTTCAGCTGAAAATTCTGGAAGAACTTACTGCTGTGCCCTTTACACTGTTATCCAACTGGGAAACCAAGTGGAAAAGTAAATATAATAGATCAAGTGGGAAAATAAAATAAAATAAATGTAATAAAAATAAATGTTATTGGGCGCTAGGCAGGTTATCTGGCCTGGAATCCTGGCGTCCACCTCATTAAGATGCCATCTTCCTCCAGCCCATCTTGGACAACCAGGAAAATGAGGGGTTTCTTATTTTTTTCTTTTTTGCTCCTACCATTTTACTTGGAAATAGCCACAGACTTTTATTTTTATTATTATTTTATAATTACATAAAACTGTATAAATGTGGCATTGGCTTTTTCTGTGACCTCAGGGAAGAGACGGAGAAGCAGGTAGGTAAGGAGGGACATAGGAAGGAAAGTAGGTTGCTAGATAGCTTGGTATGTAGGGAGGTAGGGAGATTGGTAGATATACAGGTTGATGGGTGGAAGGGAGGATCAGTGGGGGGGGTGGATGGGTGGATGGGTGGATGAATGGATGTGTTGGTGGCTGGATGGGTGGATGGGTAGGTGGGTGGGTGGGTGGATGGGTGAATGGGTAGAAGAATTCTTTGCTGGGACCTTGGCTGGGAGGCACGTGGGATGGGTGGATGCAGGGTTGGTGGGTCCATGGGTGAATGAATGAGTGGGTGTCTCGACGTTTGAATGGGTAGGTGGATGGGTAGGTGAATATATGGAAGGTTGGATGGGTGTATGGCATTGTGAAAGGGTGGATGGAAGGGTGGGTGGGTGGGTGAATTAGTAGTTGGGTGGATGGATGGATGGACAGATGGTAGGATTGGTGGAAGGATGGCTGAATGGATGCGAAGGTGGATGGGTGGGTGGGTAGGTGGATGGGTGGATGCAGAGATTGGTGGGTATTTGGCTGGATGGATGGATGGAAGTAGTAATGAATTAATGAATGGATGGATGGGTGGGTGGGTGGATGGATGAAGAGATGGTGGGATTCTTTGCAGGATGGATTGATGGATGGGTGGGTGGATAGATGTACGGTTGTGTGGTTGGATGGATGGGTGAATTGATGGAAATATAGAGGGCTCCATGGTGACAGACAGACAGACAGACACCAATGATACACACACTTAAACCGACACAAGCATAGGTAGATAGATAGATAGATAGATAGATAGATAGATAGATAGATAGATGGATGAATGGATGGGTGGATGTGTGGATATTTTGAATGCTAAATAGAGTGATAGATGGACAGATAAACAATGAGAGAAATAGCCAAACATATAGACAGATGGATAGATAGACAAATAGTTGGATAGGAGGATGGGTGGTTGGATGAATGGTTGGGTTGATGGATGGGTGGATGGGTGGGTGTATGGATGGATGGATGGTTTGGTGGATTGATTGGTGCTTGGGTGAGTGGATGGGGTAGTTGACTTGGTAGTTGGGTGGATGGATGGATTGAAGGAGGGATGAATGGATGAATGGATGGATGGTTGGTGTATGCATGGATGGAGAGATAGTGGGAATGGTGGAAGGATGGTTTGATGGGTGGGTGGGTGGGTAGATGTACAGTTGTGTGGGTTAGATGGATGGATGGATTGAGGGATAGGTAGAGGGCTACATGGATAGAGAGAGAGACAGAGACGGATAGAGAGATAAACAGACCTACACAAGCACAGATAGGTAGATAAACAGACAGACAGACAGACAGACAGACAGACAGACAGACAGACAGACAGATAGATAGATAGATAGATAGATAGATAGATAGATAGATAGATAGATAGATAGATAGATGAGTGGATGGGTGGATAGTTTAATGTATAGATAAATAGAGTGATGGATAGATAGAGAGTGAAATTGACAGATAGACAGATGGATAGAGAGATGAATAGATGGGTTGGTGGATGGGTGGATGGGTGGGTGGGAGGATGGGTGGATGTCTAGATTGGTGGATAGATGGAGAAACAGATGGTGGGATTGTTGGAAGGTTGGATTGATGGATGGGTGGCTGTGTAGATGTACATTTGTGTGGTTGGATGGATGGATGGATGGATTGATGGATAGATAGAGGGCTATATGGATAGAGAGAGATGGACACACACTCAGACCTACAGAAGCACTGTTAGATAGATAGATAGATAGATAGATAGATAGATAGATAGATAGATAGATAGATAGATAGATAGATAGATGGGTCGATAAGTAGAGTGATAAATGAATAGATAAACACACAGAGAAATAGACTGATAGATGGATAGATAGGCGAATGGATGGACGGGAGGATGGGTGGATGGGTGGACACACTGCTGTATAGTTAGATAGAGGGATAGATGGATAGGTAGCCAGAAAGACAGACAAGTAGACAGAGAGAGAGAGGGACAGAGGACTGATGGAAGGGTGAATGAACAGATGGATTGGTGGATGGTTGGATGGATGGATGGATGGTTTGGTGAGTGGACTGGTGGATAGGTGCGTGGCTGGGTGGATGGACGGTTGGAGGTCTGGATTAATAGGAGGATGTTTGGAGGGACATACCGATGGACAGACTGAGAGACAGATGGATGGATGGGTGGATGAATGGATGGGTGGATGTGTGGGTGGAAGTGTGGGTGGGTGAATGGATGGGTGGATGGGTGGGTGGGTGGATAATTACATACATAGGTATATAAATGGATACCTGGACAGATGCATGAATGGATGGTCAGTTGGAAACATGGGCGATTGCATAGTTCTATGGATGGATGGTTGGATGGATGGATGGATGAAAGGAAGGATGGATGGATGGATGGCTGCATGTTGGTATAGATAGATGGATAAATGATAGATGGGTAGAAGGACAGATGGACGTTTGGTGGAAGAGAGGGAAAGATCAATAGCGATAGCTAGATAGGTGGACAGGCAGGGAGATACATCAATATTGATACATTTCCCTCTATGTTGAGTTATATTAAATCTATTAATATCCTACATCAAAAAAGAACATTCTGGAAAGCAAGCCATCTCTAAACAACCCCAGGAAGTGACCATCATGATTTTCCATCACTGCACTGCACCACCTGGATACAGAAAAGGTTCCCTGCCCACCTCACCCACAAAAAAGGGATTTTTTTTAAAAGAGAAAAATCAATGACATGATTTAGGGAAATGAAGGAGTGAGTTCTCCACTCTGAGGCCCCTGTGGCTCCTGGCCTGTCACTTCAGCTGGATAATTCTGGAAGGCCTTGCTTCTGTGCCCTTTATGCTTCGTTACCCCATTGGGCAATGGAGTGGAAAGCTGGAGCAGTAGCAGCAGCGGCAGGAACTTGGGGTGCAGGGGCTGAGGATGGGGCTTCTTCTCCTCCTTCTGCTGTGCGCAATCACCAACACGAATTACTACCTGCTGGTCAGGTTTGATGTGAGCTTCACCCCACTGAGTTCCCTGGGTTCCCCCCTGTGTTGTGGGGGTGCTAGCAGGAAGGCGGGCTTGATGGCTGAGTGTATGGAGTCATGGCGGGCTGGCCAAGAGGAGGTAGGGTCTGCTGGCATTGATTTGGTTATGTCCTGTCACATCACACACGCAATGAAGCGTGATTTCCAGTTTATTGATCACATCCGCCATCCCATTCCAAGAATCTGATTTTATGGTGGATGCACTGGGCATGGATTCTGGGGCCATGTGATGTTTGGGGATTGGAGTTCACTTTACAACATGATGGGTGGGTGAAGAGGTGGATGGATGGGTAGATGGGTGGATGGATGGGTGGATGGGTGCATGTGTGGATGGATGGATGGATGGGTGGATGGGTGGATGGGTGGCTGGATGGGTGGGTGGATGGTTGGATGGGTGGATGGGTGGAGGGATGGGTGGGTGGATGGATGGGTGGGTGGATGGATGGATGGATGGGTGTATAAGTGGGTGGATGGTTGAATGGGTGGGTGGATGTGTATGTATATGGAAGTGTGGCTGGATAGGTAGGTGGTTGAAAGAATGATGGGTATATACCTGAATGAATGGATGGTTCATTCATAGGATGGATGGATGAATGGGTGGGTGGATGGTTGGATGGACAGACAAAATCATGGACAGACTGACAGACAGATGGATGGATGCATGGATGGGTGGATGGGTGGAAGGATGGGTTCGTGGATAGATACACGTATGGATGGTCAGGTGGATACATGGGTGGGTGGATATTTGGATTGATGGATGGATGGATGGATGGATGGATGGATAGGTAGGTCCATATAGGTATAGATAGATGGATAAATGATAGATGGGTGGAAGGACAAATGGACGGATTGATGGAGACATGGAGAGATAAATAGACGATAGCTGGATAGGTGGACAGGCAGGGAGATAAATAGATATTGATATATTTCCATCTATTTTTTGATTTCTTAAATCTATTGATATCATACACCAGAGAAGAACATACTGTAATGCAAGCCACCTCGAAACAATCCCAGGAAGTGACCATCAAGATTTTCCATCACTGCACTGCACAACCAGGCTTCGAAATGAGGTTCTCTGCCCACCTTACCCATAAAAAAGTGATTTTTAAGAGAAAAAATAATGACATGACATAGGGAAATGAAGGAGTGAATTCTCCAGCCTGAGTTCCTGTGGCTCCTGTCCTGTCACTTCAGCTGGAACATTATGGAAGAACTTCCTGGTGTGCCCTTTACGCTATGTTACCACATTGGGCAACCGTGTGGAAAAGTAAATGAAATAGTTCACGTGGAATAATACAATAAAAAAAGAATAAATGGAAAAAATAAATGGTATTGGGTGCTAGGCAGGTCATCTGGCTTGGAATCCTGGCGTCCACCTCATTAAGACGCCAACTTCCTCCAGCCTACCTTGGACAATCTGGAAAATGAGGGGCTTCTTATTTTTTCTTTGTTGCTCCTACCATTTTTCTGGGAAATCCCCAAAGGTTTTTATACTTTTTGTTATTTTATAAATAAATAAAATGGTATAAACGTGGCATTGGCTTCTGTGTTGAGGTCTGAGAGTGGTAGGGGAAGCAGGTCGGTGAAGTAGGGAGGTAGGGAGATTGGGGACAGGTGGGTGGATGGGTTGGTGCATGAATGGATGGGTCGATGGACAGATGGATGAAGGGATGAAGGAATAGGTGGATGGGTCGGTGGATGGGTGGGTCTCTGGTTGGATGGATGGGTGGATGGATGGATTTGTGGATGGATGGTGGATGGGTGGGTAGTTGGGCGGATGAATGGGTGGAGTGAGGGATGAATGTATGAATGAATGGATGGGTGGGTGGATGGATGGATGGATCGATGGTGGGATGGGTGAAAGGATGGATTGATGGATGGGTTGGTGGGTAGATGGACGGTTGTGAGGTTGGAGGGATGGATGGATGGATGAATGGATGTGTGGAAGGGTGTATGGATGGATGGGTGGATGGACATTTGGATGGGTGGGATGATGGATGGAGGCATGGATGGGTGGATGGATGGATTGGTGGATGGATGGGTGGTTGGATGGGTGGATGGATGGTTGGGTGTGTGGATGGATAGATGAATGGATTGTTGGGTGGGTGGGTGCATGGATTTGTGGGTGGTTGGGTGGATGTGTGGGTGGATATCGGGATGGATGGAAGGATGGTAATACTGATGGAAGGACAGACAGGTGGATGAGTAAGTGGATGGATGTATGGGTGTATAGATGTACAAATGGATAGGTGGGTAGTTGGGTGGATAGATGGTTGGAGGTCTGTTTGGATACTTGGCAAGTTGGTTGGATGGATACTTTGCTGGGTGGATGGATGCATGGAAAGAAGGAAGGTTGGATAGGTGGATGGTAGGATAGATGGATGGAAGTATGGATACATGAGTGGGTGGATGGATGGTTGGGTGGTTTGGTTGTTGGGTAGGTAGATTTACATACATAGATAAATGGATACATGGGTAGAGGCACGGAGGGATTGTCACATGGATAGATGTTGGTGGGTTAGTTAGATGGATGGATGGATGGATGATGGATGGGTAGGGAGATTCATATAGGTATAGATACATGGATGAAAGATGGAGGGGTGGAAGGATAGATAGATGGATGGATGGATAGCTGGAGAGATAAATGGATGATAGCTTGATAGGTGGACAGGCAGGGAGATACACCGATATTGATACATTTTCCTCTGTGTTGAGATATATTCAATCTATTGATATCCTACATTACAGAAGAAAATTCCGCAAAGTAAGCCATGTCTAAACACCCCCAGAAGTGACCATCATGATTTTCCATCACTATACTTCACCACTCGGCTACGGATCGAGGTTCTCTTTCTGCCCAAACCACAAAAGGGGAATTTTGGGGGAAAAAAGAAGAATGCTATGACATAGGGAAATGAAGGAGTGAATTCAACAAGCTGAGGCCACAGTGGCTCCCGGCCTGTCACTTCAGCTGGAAATTCTGGAAGAACTTGCTTCTGTGCCCTTTACGCTGTTACCAAACTGGGCAACAGAGTGGAAAAGTAAATGTAATAGATCAAGTGGAAAAATAAAATAAAATAAATGTAATAAAATAAATGTTATTGAGCGCTAGGCAGGTCATCTGGCCTGGAATCCTGGCTTCCACCCCATTAAGTTGCCATCTTCCTCCAGCCCATCTTGGCCAACCAGGAAAATGAGAAATTTCTTATTTTTTCCTTTTTTCCTCCTACCATTTTAATTGGAAATCCCCACAGACTTTTATTTTTATTATTATTTTGTAATTACATAAAACTGTATAAATGTAGCATTGGCGGAGAAGAAGGTAGGTAAGGAGGGACATAGGAAGGAAGGTAGGTAGCTAGGTAGGTTGGTATGAAGGGAGGTAGGGAGATTGGTATATGTACAGGTTGATGGGTGGAAGTGAGGATCAGTGGGGGGGTGGATGGGTGGATGGGTGCATGAATGGATGTGTTGGTGGCTGTATAGGTGGATAGGTAGGTGGGTGGGTGGGTGGATGGGTGAATGGGTGAATGGGTAGAAGAATTCGTTGCTGGGACGTTGGCTGGGAGGCACGGGGGATGGGTGGATGCAGGGTTGGTGGGTCTATGGGTGAATGAATGAGTGGGTGTCTCGATGGTCGGATGGGTAGGTGGATGGGTAGGAGAATATATGGAAGGTTTGATGGGTGTATGGCTTGGTGAAAGGGTGGATGGAAGGGTGCGTGGGTGGGTGAATTAGTAGTTGGGTGATGGATGGATGGACAGATGGTAGGATTGGTGGAAGGATGGCTGAATGGATGCGAAGGTGGATGGGTGGGTGGGTAGGTGGATGGGTGGATGGGTGGATGCGGAGATTGGTGGGTATTTGGGTGGATGGATGGATGGAAGTAGTAAAGAATTAATGAATGGATGGATGGGTGAGTGGGTGGATGGATGAAGAGATGGTGGGATTGTTGGCATGATGGATTGATGGATGGGTGGGTGGATAGATGGACGCTTGTGTGATTGGATGGATGGATGAATTGATGTAAAGATGGGTAGAGACAGACAGACAGACAGCATAGATACAAACACTCAAACTGACACAAGCATAGATAGATAGATAGATAGATAGATAGATAGATAGATAGATAGATAGATAGATGAATGGATGGGTGGATGTGTGGATATTTTGATTGATAAATACAGTGATATATGGACATATAGACAAAGAGAGAAATAGCCAGACTTATAGACAGATGGATAGATAGACAAATAGATGTATAGGAGGGTGGGTGATTGGATGCATGGGTGGGTTGATGGATGGGTGGATGGGTGGGTGGATTTATTGGTGCTAGCGTGAGTGGATGGGTAGTTGACTTGGTAGTTGGGTATATGGATGGATGGAAGGAGGGATGAATGGATGAATTGACGGATGGTTTGCGAATGGATGGATGGACAGATAGTGGGATTGGTGGAAGGATGGATTGATGGATGGGTGGTTGGGAAGATGTACAGTTGTGTGGTTAGATGGATGGATGGATTGATGGATAGGTAGAGGGCTACATGGATAGAGAGAGAGACAGACAGACAGATAGATAAACAGATCTACACAAGCACAGATAGGTAGATAGACAGACACAAACACAGACAGACAGACAGACAGACAGACAGACAGACAGATAGATAGATAGATAGATAGATAGATAGATAGATAGATAGATAGATAGATAGATAGATAGATAGATGAGTGGATGGGTGGATAGTTTGAAGTAAGCTTCACCCCACTGAGTTCCCTGGGTTCCCCCCTGTGTTGTGGGGGTGCCTAGCAGGAAGGCGGGCTTGATGGCTGAGTGTATGAAGGAGTCATGGCGGGCTGGCCAAGAGGAAGTAGGTTCTGCTGCTTTGATTTAGATATGTTCTGTCACATCACACACGCAATGAAGCGTGATTTCCAGTTCATTGATCGCATCTGCCATCCCATTCCAGGAATCTGATTTTATGGTGGATGCACTGGGCATGGATTCTGGGGCCGGGCAATGTGGGGGCATTGCAGTTCACTTTACAACATGATGGGTGGGTGAATAGGTGGATGGATGGGTAGATTTGTGGATGGATGGGTGGATGGATGGGGTGGATGGGTGCATGGGTGGATGGGTGGATGGATGGGAGGATGGGGTGGATGGGTGGATGGGTGGATGGGTGGATGGATGGGTTGGTGGATGGATGGTTGGATGGGTGGATAGGTGGATGGATGGGTGAATGGGTGGGATGGATGTGTACATATATGGAAGGGTGGGTGGATGGGTAGGTATGTGAATGAATGGATGGGTAGATACCTGAATGAATGGATGTTTCATTCATAGGGTGGATGGATGGATGGATGGGTGGATGGTTGGATGGACAGACATAATCATGGACAGACCTACAGATAGATGGATGGGATGCATGGATGGGTGGAAGGATGGGTTCGTGCACGTATGGATGGTCAGGTGGATACATGGGTGGATGGATAGTTGAATTGATGGATGGATGGATGGGGTCATTCATATAGGTATAGATAGTTGGATAAATGATAGATGGGTGGAAGGACAAATGGACGGATTGATGGAGACATGGAGAGATAAATAGACGATAGCTAGATAGGTGGACAGGCAGGGAGATATATAGATGTTGATATATTTCCCTCTATTTTGAGATATCTTAAATCTATTGATTGTCCTACATCAGAGAAGAACATAGTGTAACGCAAGCCACCTCTAACTGCCCCAGGAAGTGATCATCAAGATTTTCCATCACTGCACTGCGCAACCAGGCTTCGGAACGAGGTTCTCTGCCCTCCTTACCCATAAAAAAGTGATTATTTTTTGGTTTATGCAACTTTATTGAAGAAAAGTAAATTAATTACTAGCAGAACTATTAGGTTGATCACTCATCATTAACCACTTGCATCATTTATTCAGTGGCATATTAAACAGTGTATTGGAAGATAGATTAACTAATAGCTCCAAGCCTCCTAACAATTTAAATGAAAATTACCAAATGTTTGAGACCCTATTTTGGAATTAAAAGGGGTGTTTGACTTCCAATTTCCATTCTCTGTAGAACAAGAACATTCCTGTAGAACAAGGTCATTCCTTTATTGAAATGCATAAAATACATCACATTTTCTGTTCTGCTGATGCTATAAATTCAGTACCAATTCTCCAGCCACATCAGTTATGAGCATAAAGTATATCATGTAACCTCAGATCTCTAACAGTGGAAGGCTTAAACAAGAATGGATGCTGCTAGGATGTTGTTCCTTTGATGTGACAACTGAGCATCCATTGACCTCCCCCAGATGGTTTCTTCAGCATGTTAGAGCAGTGAGGAATGGTTTAGTCTCATAACCGAGTTAAGAGTGAAGATATTGGCCACATAATACACATGCTCCATTTTTAAAAATTTTCTGAATCTTGGGCAGCTGTTCTCTTGTAACTACTTTCCAGTTTCTAAAAGCAGTTATTGTCCAAAGCTGGAAGAACTTAAGTCTTCTCAGATGAGCATGTGAATGAACGGAGGGAGGTAAACAAAAAATAAAATTTAAAAAAAAGATGAGGTCTGATAGGGGAGCAGCCGGATAAGTAATCAAAAAAAGGAATAGTAATTTAAAGTTTATTCCAGCTATAATGCAGGTTATTCTGACTTTAAGGTAGCATCACATGGCATACTTCTGACTCCATTCCCGAGATATTCTGTTGTACTTATCTCTGTCTGTTTTATAGATCCATGCAATCTCTGGCACTAGGGGGTCATCTGGGTTTGGATCACACAGCAGTGAACAAATGGATAAAAGAACTTTAGAAATAGTTAAAGCAGGGAGACCACTGTGACCTTAGAATATCAAGACAAATGCTGTCATTACTGTTAATATTTGGATGATAAATTCTTGTTGTAAATGCAACCTTAGGTGGTTTGAAGGGGTAGTCTTTAGGAAAATGAATTGTCAAAAAAAATACACCGCCTTGATACGGGCTGTCATTAGGTCCCATAATTGTGGCTTGCCAGTGAAACATGTCATCCCCAACTGGACCTGCAGAACATTGTGCTGGAGGGTCACGGGCCAAATCACTAAGCTCCTTATTAATCCGTTTCAGCGCCATAGTCTGTGCTTTTGGCCTGGCTCCTCACTATCACGGTGTGTGTTCAAATGGTCCGGCCACAAGTCTTGATTATCCAGGCGGCTGGAGAAGTACTGTATCTTCGTCTCACACCAGCTCTGCAGGCACAGGCCCCACAGCCGGCCCCAGGGCCGGGCTTCCCGGCCTGTCCTCCCTTAGCCATCCACACCCACGCGTACAGAGCAAAAAAAGTGATTTTTTTAAGAGAAAAAATGCGGCGGGCGGCAACCCGTCCAGCGAGGAAAGGCGACCACCACACGAGGATCCTTCCCAATCACATTTTATTGAGGAGCTGCTTGTTTGAGGGATAGCTGAAGCGAGGGGCGCCAAAAGGCCAAAAAGCGCCTGCTTATATACCGTTGGGTGAGCATGGGTCGTTCCCTGATTGGTCTGTGACCGGTTGCTACTAGCAGCAGCTGCCACGGGATTGGCTGGGACTAGAACTCACTTGCGCATGCGCGGGGTTCAGGGCCAGTAAGTCCGTTAGGCTTTGCCGTTATTTACCAGTAAGGCTGCAAGGAAGTAGGCGCCATCTTGTAATGGCATTGTTGCCGGCTTCCTGCAAAAAAAATAATGACGTGACACAGGGAAATGAAGGATTGAATTCTCCAGACTGAGTTCCTGTGGCTCCAGGCCTGTCACTTCAGCTGGAAAATTATGGAAGAACTTGCCCGTTTGCCCTTTATGCTATGTTACCACATTGGGCAACCATGAGGAAAAGTAAATGAAATAGTTCAAGTGGAATAATACAATAAAAAAAAGAATAAATGGAAAAAATAAACTGTATTGGGCACTAAGCAGGTCATCTGGCCTGGAATCCTGGCGTCCACCTCATTAAGATTCTTCTTCCTCCAGCCCACCATGGACAACCAGAAAAATGAGGGGCTTCTTATTTTTTCTTGCTTGCTCCTACCATTTTTCTGGGGAATCCCCACAGGTTTTTTATACTTTTTATTATTTTTTTAAATAAATAAAATGATATAAACGTGGCATTGGCTTCTGTGTTGAGGTCTGGGAGTGGAAGGGGATGAAGGTAGATAAGTAGGGAGGTAGGAAGAAAGGTAGGTAGCTAGATAGGTTGGTGAGTAGGGAGGGTAGGGCGATTGGGGACGCGTGGGTGGATGGGTTTTGTGCATGAATGGATGGGTGGATGGATGGGTGGATGGATGGGTGGATGAAGAGTTGAATGGATAGCTGGATGCGTCGGTGGATGGGTGGGTGGCTGGTTGGATGGATGGGTGGATGGATGGATGGATGGGGTGGGTAGTTGGGTGGATGGATGGGTGGAGTGAGGGATGAAGGTATGAATGAATGTATGTGTGGGTAAATGGATGGATGGACCGATGGTGGGATGGGTGAAAGGATGGATTGAGGATGGGTGGGTGGGTAGATGGACGGTTGTGAGGTTGGATGGATGGATGGATGGATGGATGTGTGGAAGGGTGGATGGATGGATGGGTGGATGGATAGGTGGATGGTTGGGTGGATGGATGGATGCATGGGATGGGTGGATGGATGGGTGGTTGGATGGGTGAATGGATGGATGTGTGTGTGGATGGATGGTTGAATGGATTGTTGGGTGGTTGGGTAGATGGATTGGTTGGTGGTTGGGTGGAAGTGTGGGTGAATAATGGGATGGGTGAATGGATGAATGGATGGCTGGTTGGAGGGGGTGGATGGAATGGACAGATGGATGGATGGATGGATGGTAATATTGATGGAAGGACAGACAGATGGGGAGTATGTGGATGGATGGTATGCGTGGATAGATGGAACAAATGGATAGGTTGGCTAGTTGGGTGGATAGATGATTGGAGGTCTGTTTGGATACTTGGCAAGTTGGTTGGATGGATACTTTGCTGGGTGGATGGATGCATGGAAAGAAGGAAGGTTGGATAGGTGGATGGTAGGATAGATGGATGGAAGGATGGATACATGAGTGGGTGGATGATGACTGGGTGGTTTGGTTGTTGGGTAGGTAGATTTACATACATAGATAAATGGATACATGGGTAGAGGCACGGAAGGATTGTCACATGGATAGATGTTGGTGGGATAGTTAGATGGATGGATGGAAGGATGGATGGGTAGGGAGATTCATATAGGAATAGATACATGGATAACAGATGGAGGGGTGGAAGGATAGATAGATGGATGGATGGATAGCTGGAGAGATAAATGGATGAGAGCTAGATAGGGTGGACAGGCAGGGAGATAAACCAATATTGATACATTTTCCTCTATGTTGAGATATATTCAATCTATTGGTATCCCTACATTACAGAAGAAAATTCTGGAATGCAAGCCATCTCTAAACACCCCCAGAAGTGACCATCATGATTTTCCATCACTACACTTCACCACTCGGCTACGGAACGAGGTTCTCTTTCTGCCCAAACCACAAAAAGGGAATTTTTTGGAGAAAAAAAATGAATGCCATGACATAGGGAAATGAAGGAGTAAATTCTCCAACCTGAGGCCACAGTGGCTCCCGGCCTGTCACTTCAGCTGAAATTCTGGAAGAACTTGCTGCTGTGCCCTTTACGCTGTTACCCAACTGGGCAACCGAGTGGAAAAGTAAATATAATAGATCAAGTGGGAAAATAAAATAAAATAAATGTAATAAAATAAATGTTATTGAGTGCTAGGCAGGTCATCTGGCCTGGAATCCTGGCTTCCACCCCATTAAGATGCATCTTCCTCCAGCCCATCTTGGCCAACCAAGAAAATGAGAAATTTCTTATTTTTTCCTTTTTTGCTCCTACCATTTTAATTGGAAATCCCCACAGACTTTTATTTTTTTTTATTATTTTATAATTACATAAAACTGTATAAATGTGGCATTGGCTTTTGCTGAGACCTCAGAGAACAGAAGGGAAGCAGGTAGGTAAGGAGAAACATAGGAAGGAAGGTAGATAGCTAGGTAGGATGGTATGTAGGAAGGTAAGGAGATTTGTAGATGTACAGGTGGATGTGTGGAAGGGAGGATCGGGGGGGTGGTTCGGTGGATGGGTGGATGAATGGATGTGTTGGTGGCTGTATTGGTGGATGTCTGGGTGGGTGGTTGGGTAGATGGGTGAATGCGTGAATGGGTAGAAGAATACGTGCCTGGGATGCTGGCTGTGGGGCACGGGGGATGGGTGGATGGAGGGTTGGTGGGTGCATGGGTGGATGAATGAGTGGGTGTCTCAATCGTTGAATGGGTAGCTGGATGGTTAGGTGAATATATGGAAGGTTGGATGGCTGTATGGCATTGTGAAAGGGTGGATGGAAGGGTGGGGTGGGTGGGTGAATTAGTAATTGGGTGATGGATGGATGGACAGATGGTAGGATTGGTGGAAGGATGGCTGAATGGATGCGAAGGTGGATGGGTGGGTGGGTAGGATGGGTGGATGGGTGAATGCGGAGATTGGTGGGTAATTTGAGTGGATGGATTGATGGAAGTAGTGATGAATTAATGAATGGATGGATGGGTGGGTGGATGGATGGAGAGATGGTGGGATTGTTGGCAGGATGGATTGAGTATGGGTGGGTGGATAGGTGGCCGTTTGTGTGGTTGGATGGATGGATGAATTTATGGAAAGATATACTGCTCCATGGGTACAGACAGACAGACAGACAGCAATGATACACACACTTAAACCGACACAAGCATAGGTAGGTAGGTAGGTAGGTAGGTGGATAGATAGATAGATAGATAGATAGATAGATAGATAGATAGATGGATGAATGGATGGGTGGATGGGTGGATATTTTGAATGATAAATAGAGTGATAGATGGACAGATAGACAAAGAGAGAAAAATCCAGACACATAGACAGATGAATAGGTAGACAAATAGATGGATAGGAGGATGGGTGGTTGGATGCATGGTGGGTTGATGGATGGGTGGATGGGTGGGTGGATGGATGGAAGTGTGGGTGGATTGATTGGTGCTTGCGTGAGTGGATGGGTAGTTGACTTGGTAGTTGGGTGGATGGATGGATGGAAGGAGGGATGAATGGGATGAATGGATGGATGGTTGGTGAATGGATGGATGGACAGATAGTGGGATTAGTGAAATGATGGATTGATGGATGGGTGGTTGGGTAGATGTAGAGTTGTGTGGTTAGATGGATGGATGGATTGATGGATAGGTAGAGGACTACATGGATAGAGAGAGAGACAGAGGTGGATAGACAGATAAACAGACCTACACAAGCACAGATAGGTAAATAGGAGACAGAGAGACTGACAAACTCAACAGACAGACAGATGGCTAGAAAGATAGATGAGTGGGATGGGTGGATAGTTTAATGTATAGATAGAGTGATGGATAGATAGACAGAGAGTGAAATAAACAGACAGTTAGATGGATAGAGAGATGAATGGATGGGTTGGTGGATGGGTGGATGGGTGGGTGGGGCGATGGGTGGATAGATGGATAAACAGATAGTGGGATTGGTGGAAGGATGGATTGATGTATGCGTGGGTGGGTAGATGTACAGTTGTGTGGTTGGATGGATGGATGGATTGAAGGATAGATAGCGGGTATATGGATAGAGAGAGAAATATACACACACTCAGACCTACAGAAGCATAGATAGATAGATAGATAGATAGATAGATAGATAGATAGATAGATGAGTGGATGGGTGGATAAGTAGAGTGAAAAAATGAATAGATAAACACACAGAGAAATAGACCGACAGATAGATGGATAGATAGGTGAATGGATGGATGGGTGGATGGGTGGATGGGTGGACACATTGGTGTATAGTTAGATTAAGGGATAGATGAATAGATAGACAGAAAGACAGACAAGAAGACAGAGAGAGATGGACAGAGGACTGACTGAAGGGGGAATGGGCAGATGGATGGGTGGATGGATGGATGGATGGATGGGTGGGTGAGTGGATTGGTGGATCGGTGGGTGGCTGGGTGGAGTGGGGATGGTTGGATGGTTGGAGGTCTGGATTAATAGGAGGATGTATGGAGGGACATAATGATGGACAGACTGAGAGAGAGATGGATGGGTGGATGGATGGATGGGTGGATGTGTGGGTGGAATGGTGGGGTGGGTGAATGGTTTAATGGGTGGATGGTTGGCTGGGTGGGATAATTACATACATAGGTAGATAAATGGATACCTGGACAGATGCACGAATGGATGGTCAGTTGGATACATGGGCGGTTGCATAGGTTCTATGGATGGATGGGTGGATGGATGGATGGAAGGATGGATGGATGGCTCTATATAGGTATAGATAGATGGATAAGTGATAGATGGGTGGAAGGACGGTTGGTGGGAGAGAGCGAAAGATCAATAGACGATAGCTAGATCGGTGGACAGGCAGGGAGATATGTGGATATTGATACATATCTCTCTATGTTGAGTTATATGTATCTATTAATATCCTACATCACAGAAGAACATACTGGAAAGCAAGCCACCTCTAAACACCCCCAGGAAGTGACCATCATGATTTTCCATCACTGCACTGCACCACCTGGATATAAAACGAGTTTCTCTGCCCACCTGACCCATGAAAAGTGGATTTTTAAAAGAGAAAAATCAATGACATGATTTAGGGAAATGAAGGAGTGAGTTCTCCACTCTGAGGCCCCTGTGGCTCCTGGCCTGTCACTTCAGCTGGATAATTCTGGAAGGCCTTGCTTCTGTGCCCTTTATGCTTCGTTGCCCCATGGGCAATGGAGTGCAAAGCTGGAGCAGTAGCCGCAGCGGCAGGAAGTTGGGGCACAGGGGCTGGAGGATGGGTGTTCTTCTCCTCCTTCTGCTGGTACGCGGTCACCAACACGAATTACTACCTGCTGTTCAAGTTTGAACTGAGCTTCACCCCACTGAGTTCCCTGGGTTCCCCCCTGTGTTGTGGGGGTGCCTGGCAGGAAGGCGGGCTTGATGGCTGAGTGTATGAAGGAGTCATGGCGGGCTTGCCAAGAGGAAGTAGGGTCTGCTGGCATTGATTTGGATATGTCCTGTCACATCACACACGCAATGAAGCGTGATTTCCAGTTCATTGATCACATCCGCCATCCCATTCCAAGAATCTGATTTTATGGTGGATGCACTGGGCATGGATTCTGGGGCCGGGTGATGTGTGGGGGATTGGAGTTCACTTTACAACATAATTGGTGGGGTGAAGAGGTGGATGGATGGGTAGTGGGTGGATGGATGGATGATGGATGGGTGGATGGGTAGATGGGGTGGTTGGATGGGTGGGTGGATGGTTGGATGGGTGGATGGATGGTGTGAATGGGTGAATGGATGCGTAGGTTTATGGAAGGGTAGGTGGACGGGTAGGTGGGTGAATGAATGGATGGTGGATTGGTGAATGAATGGATGGTTCATTCATAGGATGGATGGATGGATGGGTGGGTGGATGGATGGATGGATGGCAGACATAATCATGGACAGTCCGACAGACAGATTGTTGGTTCATGGATGGGTGGATTGGTGGAAGGAGGGATTTGTGCATAGATGCACGTATGGATGGTCAGGTGGATACATGGGTGGATGGATAGTTGCATTGATGGATGATGGGTGGATGGATGGAAGGATGGATGGATGGATAGGTAGATCCATATAGGTATAGATAGATGGATAAATGATTAGATGGATGGGAGAACAAATGGACGGGTTGATGGAGAGATGGAGAGATAAATAGACGATAGCTAGAAGGTGGACAGGCAGGGAGATACATCGATATTGATATATTTCCATCTATTTTGATATATCTTAAATTTATTGATATCCTACATCAGAGAAGAACATACTGTAACGCAAGCCCACATCTAAACTGCCCCAGGAAGTGATCATCAAGATTGTCCATCACTGCACTGCACAAACCAGGCTTCGGAACGGGGTTCTCTACTCACCTTATCCATAAAAAAGTGATTTTTTAAGACAAAATAATGACATGACCTAGGGAAATGAAGGATGGAATTCTCCAGCCAGAGTTCCTGTGGACTCCTGGCCTGTCACTTCAGCTGGATGTGTTGGTGCATGAGTGTGATGGGTGGTTGAATGGATGGATGAAGGGATGAAGAGATAGGTGGATGGGTCGGTGGATGGGTGGGTGGCTGGTTGGATGGATGGTGGTTGGATGGATGGGTGGACAGGTGGATGGATGGGTGGACGGGTGGATGGATGGGTGGGTAGTTGGTTGGATGGATGGGTGGAGTGAGGAATGAATGTATGAATGAAGGGATGGGTGGGTGGAATGGATGGATGGACCAATGGTGGGATAGGTGAAAGGTTGGATTGTTGGATGGGTGGGTGGGTAGATGGATGTTCGTGAGGTTGGATGGATAGATGGATGGATGGATATGTGGAAGGGTGTATGGATGGATGGGTGGATGGATAGGTGGATGGGTGGGTCGATGGATGGATGCATGGATGGGTGGATGGATGGATGGGTGGTTGGATGGAAGGATGGATGGGATGTGTGGAATGGATGGATGAATGGATTGTTGGGAGCGTGGGGTGGATGGGTTGGTGGGGTGGTTGGGTGGATGTGTGGGTGGATGGATGGTAGTACTATAGGGAAGGACAGACAGATGGATGAGTAAGTGGATGGATTGGATGGGTTGGGTGGATAGATGGATAAATGGATAGGTGGGTAGTTGTGTGGAAAGATCGTTGGAGGTATGTTTGGATACTTGGCAAGTTGGTTGGATGGATTCTTTGCTGGGTGGATGGATGCATGAAAAGAAGGAAGGGTGATAGGTTGATGGTAGGCTAGAAGGTTGGAAGGATGGAGATGAGGTGGGTGGATGGATGGTTGGGTGGTTTATTTGTTGGTTAGGTAGATTTACATACATAGATAAATGGATACATGGACAGAGGCACGGAAGGATTGTCACATGGATAGATGTTGGTGGGATAGTTAGATGGATGGATGGATGGATGGGTAGGGAAATTACATATAGGTATAGATACATGGATAAAAGATGGAGGGGTGGAAGGATAGATAGATGGATGGATGGATAGCTGGAGAGATAAATGTATGATAGCTAGATAGGTGGACAGGCAGGAGATACACTGATATTGATACATTTTCCTCTGTGTTGAGATATATTCAATCTATTGATATCCTACATTACAGAGGAAAATTCTGCAATGCAAGCCATCTCTAAACACCCCCAGAAGTGACCATCATGATTTTCCATCACTATACTTCACCACTCGGCTACGGAACGAGGTTCTCTTTTGGCACCAAACCACAAAAAAAGGAATTTTTTGGGAAAAAGAAGAATGCCATGACATAGGGAAATAAAAGGAGTGAAATTCTCCAAGCTGAGGCCACAGTGGCTCCCGTCCTGTCACTTCAGCTGGAAATTCTGGAAGAACTTGCTGCTGTGCCCTTTACACTGTTATCCAACTGGGAAACCGAGTGGAAAAGTAAATATAATAGATCATGTGGGAAAATAAAATAAAATAAATGTAATAAAATAAATGTTATTGGGCGCTAGGCAGGTCATCTGGCTGGAATCCTGGCGTCCACCTCATTAAGATGCCATCTTCCTCCAGCCCATCTTGGACAACCAGGAAAATGAGAGGTTTCTTATTTTTTTTTTCTTTTTTGCTCCTACCATTTGACTGGGAAATCCCCACAGATGTTTATTTTTATTGTTATTTCATAATTACATAAAACTGTATAAATGTGGCATTGGCTTTTGCTGTGACCTCAGGGAACAGAAGGGAAGCAGGTAGGTAAGGAGGGACATAGGAAGGAAGGTAGGTAGCTAGGTAGGTTGGTATGTAGGGAGGTAGGGAGATTGGTAGATGTACAGGGGGATGGGTGGAAGGTCGGATCAGTGGGGGGTGGCTGGATGGGTGGATGGGTGAAGGGTGGGATGGGTGGGTGATGGATGGATTGGTGGGTGGATTGATTGGTGCTTGCGTGAGTGGATGGGTCGTTGGCTGGGTTGTTGTGGGGATGGTTGGATGGAAGGAGGGAGGAATAGATGAAAGGACAGATGGTTGGTGAATGGATGGATGGACAGATAATGGGATTGGTGGGAAGGATGGATTGAAGGATTGTGGTTGGGTAGATGTACAATAAAAAAGAATAAATAAAAAAAGAATAAATAAATTAGATGGATGGATGGGTAGGGAGATTCATATAGGTATAGATACAGTTCATTGATCACATCCGCCATCCCATTCCAGGAACTCTGATTTTATGGTGGATTGCACTGGGCATGGATTCTGGGGCCCAGGCGATGTGGGGGCATGCATTTCACTTTACAACATGATGGGTGCTGAATAGATGGATGATGGGTAAAAAAGTGATTATTTTTTGGTTTATGCAACTTTATGAAGAAAAATAAATCAATTATTAGCAGTGCTATTAGTTGATTCACTCATCCATTAACAACTTGCATCATTTATTCAGTGCTATATTAAAAGTGTATTTGAAGATAGATTAACTAATGGCTCCAAGCCTCCTAACAATTTAAATGAAAACTACCAAATGTTTTGAGACCCTATTTTGAAATACAAAGGGTGTTTTGACTTCAATTTCCATTCTCTGTAGAACATGAACAGGTCATTCCTTATTGACATGAATAAAATACATCACATTTTCTGTTCTGCTGATGCTATAAATTCAATACCAATTCTCCAGCCACATCAGTTATGAGCATGTAACCTCAGATCTCTAACAGTTGGAAGGCTTAAACAAGAATGGATGCTGCTAGGATGTTGTTTCATTTGATGTGACAACTGAGCATCCATCTCCCTCCCCCAGATGGTTTCTTCAGCATGTCTAGAGCAGTGAGGAATAGATTAGTCTCATAATCGAGTTAAGAGTGAAAATATTGGCCACATAATACACATGCTCCATTTTTTAAAAATTTTCTGAATCTTGGGCAGCTGTTCTCTTGTAACTACTTTCCAGTTTCTAAAAGCAGTTATTGTCCAAAGCTGGAAGAACTTAAGTCTTCTCAGATGAGCATGTGAATGAATGGAGGGAGGTAAACAAAATATAAAATTAAAAAAAAAGACGAGGTCTGATAGGGGAGCAGCCTGATAAGTAATCAAAAAAAGGAATAGTAATTTTAAAGTTTATTCCAGCTATAATGCAGGTTATTCTGACTTAAGGTAGCATCACATGGCATACTTCTGACTCCATTCCCGAGATATTCTGTTGTACTTATCTCTGTCTGTTTTATAGATCCGTGCAATCTCTGGCACTAGGGGGTCATCTGGGTTTGGATCACATAGCAAGTGAACAAATGGATAAAAGAACTTTAGAAATAGTTAAAGCAGGAGACCACTGTGACCTTAGAATATCAAGGACAAATGCTGTCATTACTGTTAATATTTGGATGATAAATTCTTATTGTAAATGCAACCTTAGGTGGTTTGAAGGGGGTAGTCTTTAGGAAAATGAATTGTCAAAAAAATACACCGCCTTGATGAATGGGCTGTCATTAGGTCCCCATAATTGTGGCTTGCCAGTGAAACATGTCATCCCCAACTGGACCTGCAGAACATTGTGCTGGAGGGTCACGGGCCAAATCACTAAGCTCCTTATTAATCCATTTCAGCGCCATAGTCTGTGCTTTTGGCCTGGCTCCTCACTATCACGGTGTGTGTTCAAATGGTCCGGCCACAAGTCTTGATTATCCAGGCGGCTGGAGAAGTACTGTATCTTCGTCTCACACCAGCTCTGCCAGGCACAGACGCCCAGCCGGCCCCGGGGCTGGGCTTCCCGGCCCATCCTCCCTTAGCCATCCACACCCACGCGTACAGAGCAAAAAAAGTGATGTTTTAAGAGAAAAAAAAAATGACGTGACATAGGGAAATGAAGGAGTGAAATCTCCAGACTGAGTTCCTGTGGCTCCTGGCCTGTCACTTCAGCTGGAAAATTATGGAAGAACTTGCTGGTGTGCCCTTTACGCTATGTTACCACATTGGGCAACCATGAGGAAAAGTAAATGAAATAGTTCAAGTGGAATAATACAATAAAAAAAGAATAAATGGAAAAATAAACTGTATTGGGCACTAAGCAGGTCATCTGGCCTGGAATCCTGGCGTCCACCTCATTAAGATGCTATCTTCCTCCAGCCCACCTTGGAAAACCAGAAAAATGAGGGGCTTCTTATTTTTTCTTTCTTGCTCCTACCATTTTTCTGGGGAATCCCACAGGTTTTTATACTTTTTATTATTTTTTAAATATATAAAATGGTATAAACATGGCATTGGCTTCTGTGTTGAAGTCTGGGAGTGGAAGGGGAAGCAGGTAGATAAGTAGGGAGGTAGGAAGAAAGGTAGGTAGCTAGATAGGTCGGTGAGTCGGGAGGTAGGGAGATTGGGGAGGGTGGTTGGATGGGTTGGTGCATGAATCGATGGGTGGATGGATGGATGGATGGATGAAGGGATGAAGGAATAGGTGGATGGGTCGGTGGATGGGTGGGTGGCTGGTTGGATGGATGGGTGGGTATTTGGGTGGATAGATGTGTGGAGTGAGGGATGAATGTATGAATGAATGGATGGGTGGATGGCTGGTTGGAGCGCTGCATGGATGGACAGATGGATGGATGGATATTAGTACTGATGGAAGGACAAACAGGTGGATGAGTAAGTGGATGGATGGATGTGTGGATTTATGGACAAATGGATAGGAGGCTAGTTGGGTGGATAGATGGTTGGAGGTCTGTTTGGATAGTTGGCAATTTGGGTGGATGGATACGTTGCTGGGTGGATGGATGCATGGAAAGAAGGAAGGTTGGATAAGTGGTTGGTAGGATAGATGGATGGAAGGATGGATACATGAGTGGGTGGTTGGATGGTTGTGTGGTTTGGTTGTTGGGTAGGTAGATTCACATATAGAAAATTGCATACATGGATAGAGGCACGGAAGGATTGTCACATGGATAGATGTTGGTGGGATAGTTAGATGGATGGATGGATGGATGGATGGGTAGGGAGATTCATATAGGTATAGATACATGGATAAAAGATGGAGGGGTGGAAGGATAGATAGATAGATGGAAGGATAGCTGGAGAGATAAATGGATGATAGCTAGATACGTGCACAGGCAGGGAGATACACCGATATTGATACATTTTCCTCTGTGTTGATATATATTCAATCTATTGATATCCTACATTACAGAAGAAAATTCTGCAACGTAAGCCATGTCTAAACACCCCCAGAAGTGACCATCATGATTTTCCATCACTATACTTCACCACTCGGCTACGGAACGAGGTTCTCTTTCTGCCCAAACCAGAAAAAGGGGAATTTTGGGGGGAAAAAGAAGAATGCCATGACATAGGAAATGAAGGAGTGAATTCTCTAAGCTGAGGCCACAGTGGCTCCCGTCCTGGCACTTCAGCTGGAAATTCTGAAGAACTTGCTGCTGTGCCCTTTACGCTGTTACCCAACTGGGCAACAGAGTGGAAAAGTAAATGTAATAGATCAAGTGGAATAATAAAATAAAATAAAATAAATGTAATAAAATAAATGTTATTGGGCTCTAGGCAGGTCATCTGGCCTGGAATCCTGGCGTCCACCTCATTAAGATGCCATCTTCCTCCAGCCCATCTTGGCCAACCAGGAAAATGAGGGGTTTCTTATTTTTTTCTCTTATGGTCCTACCATTTTACTGGGCAATCCCCACAGATGTTTATTTTTTATTGTTATTTCATAATTACATAAAACTGTATAAATGTGGCATTGGCTTTTGCTGTGACCTCAGGGAACAGAAGGGAAGCAGGTAGGTAAGGAGGGACATAGGATTGAAGGTAGGTAGCTAGGTATGTTGGTATGTAGGGAGGTAGGGAGATTGGTAGATGTAGAGGTGGATGGGGGATGGGGGGATGGATGGATGGACAGATGGTAGGATTAGTGGAAGGATGGCTGAATGGCTGGGAAGGTGGATAGGTGGGTGTGTAGATGGATGGGTGGTTGGGTGGATGCGTAGATTGGTGGGTATTTGGGTGGTTGGATGGATGAAGTAGTAATGAATGGATGAATGGATGGTTGGGTGGGTGGGTGGATGGATGGAGAGATGGTGGGATTGTTGGCAGGATGGATTGATGGATGGGTGGGTGGATAGATGGACGGTTGTGTGATTGGATGGGTGGATGAATTGATGGAAACATAGAGGGCTCCATGTGTAGAGACAGACAGACAGACAGAACAGATACACACACTCTATCCGACACAAGCATAGATAGATACATGATAGATAGATAGATAGATAGATAGATAAGTAGATGGATGAATGGATGGGTGGATGTTTGGATATTTTGATCGATTAATAGAGTGATAGATCGACAGATAGTCAAAGAGAGAAATATCCAGACATATAGACAGATGGATTGACAGAGAAATAGATGTATAGGAGGATGGGTGGTTGGATGCACGGGTGGGTTGATGGATGGGTGGATGGGTGGGTGGATGGATGGATGGATGGATGGATGGATTGATGGATGGGTGGGTGGATTGATTGGTGCTTGCGTGAGTGGATGGGTAGTTGTCTGGGTAGTTGGGTGGATGGATGGATGGAAGGAGGGATGAATGGATGAATGGCCAGATGGTTGCTGGATGGATGGATGGACAGATAGTGGGATTGGTGGAAGGATGGATTGATGGATGGGTGGTTGGGTAGATGTAGAGTTGTATCGTTAGATGGATGGATGGAATGATGGATAGGTAGAGGGCTAAATGGATAGAGACAGATACAGAGATGAATAGACAGATAAACAGACCTACACAAGCACAGATAGGTAGATCGACAGAGAGACTGACAAACAGACAGACAGACAGACAGATAGATAGAAAGATAGATGAGTGGATGTGTGGATGGTTTAATGCATAGATAAATAGAGTGATGGATAGATAGACAGAGAGTGAAATAAACAGACAGATAGACAGATGGATAGAGAGATGTATGGATGTGTTGGTGGATGGGTGGATGAGTTGGTGGGAGGATGGGTGGATGTATAGATGTGTGGATAGATGGATAAACAGATGGTGGTATTGGCGGAAGGATGGGTTGATGGATGGGTGGGTGTGTAGATGTACATTTGTGTGGTTGGGTGGATGGAGGGATGGATTGATGGATAGATAGAGGGCTATATGGATAGAGAGAGAGATGGACACACACTCAGACCTACAGAAGCATATTTAGATAGATAGATAGATAGATAGATAGATAGATAGATAGATAGATAGATAGATAGATAGATAGAGAGATGGGTCGATAAGTAGAGTGATAAATGAATAGATAAACACACAGAGAAATAGACTGATAGATGGATAGATAGGCGAATGGATGGACGGGAGGATGGGTGGATGGGTGGACACACTGCTGTATAGTTAGATAGAGGGATAGATGGATAGATAGACAGAAAGACAGAAAAGTAGACAGAGAGAGATGGACAGAGGACTGACGGAAGGGTGAATGAACAGATGGATTGGAGGATGGATGGATGGATGGGTTGGTGAGTGGACTGGTGGATAGGTGCGTGGCTGGGTGGATGGACTGTTGGAGGTCTGGATTAATAGGAGGATGTATGGAGGGACATACCGATGGATAGAATGAGAGACAGATGGATGGATGGGTGGATGGATGGATGGGTGGATGTGTGGGTGGAAGGGTGGGTGGGTGAATGGTTTAATGGGTGGATGGGTGGGTGGGTGGATAATTACATACATAGGTATATAAATGGATACCTGGACAGATTCACGAATGGATGGTCAGTTGGAAACATGGGCGGTTGCATAGTTCTATGGAAGGATGGTTGGTTGGATGGATGGATGGATAGAAGGATGGATTGATGGATGGCTGCATGTTGGTATAGATAGATGGATAAATGATAAATGGGTGGAAGGACAGATGGACGTTTGGTGGAAGAGAGGGAAAGGTCAATATATGATAGCTAGATAGGTGGACAGGCAGGGAGATACATCGATATTGACACATTTCCCTCTATGTTGAGTTATATTAAATCTTTTAATATACTACATCAGAGAAGAACATTCTGGAAAGCAAACCACCTCTAAACACCCCCAAGAAGTGACCATCATGATTTTCCATCACTGCACTGCACCACCTGGATACGGAACGAGGTTCTCTGCACACCTGACCCACAAAAAGGGGATTTTTTTAAAAGAGAAAAATCAATGTAATGATTTAGGGAAATGAAGGAGTGAGTTCTCCATTCTGAGGCCCTGTGGCTTCCGGCCTGTCACTTCAGCTGGATAATTCTGGAAGGCCTTGCTTCTGTGCCCTTTATGCTTCGTTATCCCATTGGGCAAAGGAGTGGAAAGCTGGAGCAGTAGCTACAGCGGCAGGAAGTTGGGGCACAGGGGCTGAGGATGGGGCTTCTTCTCCTCCTTCTGCTGTGCGCGGTCACCAACACGAATTACTACCTGCTGGTCACGTTTGAAGTGAGCTTCACCCCACTGAGTTCCCTGGGTTCCCCCCTGTGTTGTGGGGGTGCCTAGCAGGAAGGCGGGCTTGATGGCTGAGTGTATGAAGGAGTCATGGCGGGCTGGCCAAGAGGAAGTAGGGTCTGCTGGCATTGATTTGGATATGTCCTGTCACATCACACACGCAATGAAGCGTGATTTCCAGTTCATTGATCACATCCACCATCCCATTCCAAGAATCTGATTTTATGGTGGATGCACTGGGCATGGATTGTGGAGCCATGTGATGTGTGGGGATTGGAGTTCACTTTACAACATGATGGGTGGGTGAAGAGGTGGATGGATGGGTAGATGGGTGGATGGATGGGTGGATGGATGGGTGGATGGATGGTTGGATGGGTGGATGGATGGATGGGTGGATGGATGGATGGATGGATGGGTGTATAGGTGGGTGGATGGATGTGTATGTATATGGAAGTGTGGCTGGAGAGGTAGGTGGTTGAATGAATGATGGGTATATACCTGAATGAATGGATGGTTCATTCATAGGATGGACGGATGAATGGGTGGGTGGATGATTGGATGGACAGACATAATCATGGACAGACCGACAGACAGATGGATGGATGCATGGATGGGTCGATGGGTGGAAGGATGGGTTCGTGGATAGATGACATATGGATGGTCAGGTGGATACATGGGTGGAAGGATAGTTGAATTCTTGGGTGGATGGATGGATGGATGGATGGATGGGTCATCCATATAGGTATAGATAGTTGGATAAATGATAGATGGGTGGAAGGACAAATGGACGGATTGATGGAGAGATGGAGAGATAAATAGACGATAGCTAGAAAGGTGGACAGGCAGGCAGGTACATAGATGTTGATATATTTCCATCTATTTTGAGATATCTTAAATCTATTGATAGCCTACATCAGAGAAGAACATATTGTAAGGCAAGCCACCTCTAAACACCCCCAGGAAGTGACCATCAAGATTTTCCATCACTGCACTGCACAACCAAGCTTCGGAACGAGGTTCTCTGCCCACCTTACCCATAAAAAAGTGATTTTTTTAAGAGACAACAATAATGAGATGACATAGGGAAATGAAGGAGTGAATTCTCCAGCCTGAGTTCCTGTGGCTCCTGTCCTGTCACTTCAGCTGGAAAATTATGGAAGAAATTCCTTGGGTGCCCTTTACACTATGTTACCACATTGGGCAGCCGTGTGGAAAAGTAAATGAAATAGTTCACGTGGAATAATACAATAAAAAAGGAATAAATGGAAAAAATAAATGTTTTGGGCACTAGGCAGGTCATCTGGCCTGGAATCCTGGCGTCCACCTCATTAAGACGCCATCTTCCTCCAGCCTACCTTGGACAATCTGGAAAATGAGGGACTTCTTATTTTTTCTTTGGTGCTCCTACTATTTTTCTGGGGAATCTCCACAGGTTTTTATAATTTTTGTTATTTTATAAATAAATAAAATGGTATAAACGTGGCATTGGCTTCTCTGTTGAGGTCTGGGGGTGGAAGGGGAATCTGGTAGGTGAGTAGGGAGGTAGGAAGAAAGGGAGGTAGCTAGATAGGTCGGTGAATCGGGAGGTAGGGAGATTGGGGACGGGTGGGTGGATGGGTTGGTGGATGAATGGATGGGTGGATGGACGGATGGATGAAGTGATGAAGGATTAGGTGGAGGTGTGGGTGGATGGGTGGGTCTCTGGTTGGATGGATGGGTGGATGGATGGATTTGTGGATGGGTGGATGATGGGTGGATGATGGGTGGGTAGTTGGGCGGATGAATGGGTGGAGTGAGGGATGAATGTATGAATGAATGGATGGTTGAGTGGATGGATGGATGGATCGATGGTGGGATGGGTGAAAGAATGGATTGATGGATGGGTTGGTGTTGGGGTCCATCTTCCCCCCTAGATGGAAGGGGCCTGATGCACCTCCCCCAGCTGGGGAATGCGGCCCTTCCATCTTCTCTACATTGGAATCCGGAGAAACCGGTTGGGCAAAGAGACCCCCAACTTAGCTGGCAGCCAGCCTGGCGCCTACCAGCCCCGCCCTGGTTTGGCGCGCTCAGAGTGACGTAGCCCCTTGGAGGTCAAGTGACCAGCCCTTTGGAGGTCACCTGACAGCTCATGGCCTATGGGAATCCTGGCCAACCCCCTTCCCCCGATCATCTCCCCTTGCCCCTCTCTCAATAAAGTTAGTTCGCTCTCAGAAGCTGACTCCGTGGTCTATGTACGTTAGCTCCCAAGATAGGATAGCGGTCACATTGCCACGCGGGTCGCGCGCACGCAGGCCGGAGCCGCCCCTACGTCTCACCCTGACAGACCTGCAGGCCGAGGGTTAGGGGAGAGGACGATACGAGGGTAATAAGAGAGAAAGGAATAAGCATTTGAGCCGGAGCAGAGAAAGCAGACCCAACACAGTGGCGCCCACGTGGGTTGCACGAATCCACGCGAGAAAGCCCGGCTCCCGACCGGCCCTGACGGAAACAGGTTGGAAATCCTGAGACGCGCGATCCTCCCACCCCAGGTAAGAGGATGGGACAAATCCAGAGTCGGTGAAACAATTCGCCCCTTAAGATCCTAAAGTTCCCCCTCCAAAACGCGGGGATTAATATCTCAGAGCCCTGCGCTATACAAATTTGGGAGGAATTGAACCACAGGGTCCCGTGGCTAACTGGTGCCAACCCACTCTCATGGGAAACTTGGACCGACTAGAGCGGGATTTAACAGCACAATGGGGAAAACTCCCACTGCGAGCCATTAAGACTCTCAAGGCTTGCCTCTCTTGGGACCCAGGCGGGGAGTCCCTGGATTCAGGAGAAGGACGGCCAGAGGGAATTTTGATCTGGAGCAGGCCCCGAAGCCCTACTCCAAAAAGCCCTGGGACCAAATCTCGTTCGGTACCCAGGAATCCAAGCCATGGCAGACAGGAGATGAGCAGAGCAGCCGCAGGCTTGCTACCCCTCCCCCATGTGAGACTCAGCTTGACTCTATACATATGCAGATTTCAGCAGCCCTGAGTTGCCGCTTTTCCCAGGCGGCGGCGGCGGGCGGCGGCGGCGGCGGCGGCAGCGCCCCGCAGCAAAAAAAAAAGAACTGGCCTGGCCACTTTTAAATTCAGAGGCCTTGAAACTACAGATTTTCATGAGTCCAGGAGGATGGTTTTTGAGAGAGGCAGGCCGAACGCATCCTGGACAAAACATCTGCTTTACAGCCTGACTTTCAGATTCCCCACCAACCAAGGCAATAAACAGCCTAAAGCCCCTTGCTGGGCAGTCCCTATTGCCAGAGACAGTAATCATGATATTTGGAAAGGAGTTCCGATTCTTAATTGATACAGGAGCAGATCGGACCATATGCATTTAATTGGACAACATTATTATTGGATCAGTAGATGCCCATGTGCTAGATTTGGCCTATATATAGCAAGGCCCAAACACTCCTTCAAAGAGGAGGGCTGCGTATAGCCAGTGACAAGGTTCAGAAAGTATACCCCTTCAAGATCTTGGGGGCAGAGCTTAAACTAGACTCTGTATGCCCACTCAAGCCCCAGTTATCCTTCCAGGCAACTTATACTCTGGTGGAGATGCAAAGACTGTTAGGTGAAATTAATTGGCTAAGATCCTAGCTTCAACTGCCTACAGAGGAGTTACTACCACTCCATGACTCTTTAAAGGGCAAAGCGCCCACTGATGTTATTACAATAACTCCATCACTCCAAACAGCCTTCCAGAAAATCCAATTGGCCTTAAATAAGGCACAGCTGGCACGCTACAAGCCTAAGTGCCCACTTTGCCTTTGGATCCTCCCCGGATCCGAACTTTCTTCAGCTGCAATCACGCAATCAGGCGAGCCCCTTCAATGGGTGCACGCATCAGTGGGAGGGGCTCCCAGAGTTTATTCCCAGATGGACCAGCTAGCTGACTTGGTAATTAAGGGCAGGGATACTTCCCTGAGACATTATGGAAGAGATCCTGATGTGCTAACTATTCCCTACTGGTTGTCAGATTTTGAATGGGTCAGGAGAAATAATTCACGTGTGTCTAGTGCCCTGGAGGGCTTTATGGGTAAGATAGATTGCCACTATGGCACTTCAAGATGGGTGACCTCATTTTCCAGGCTACAATGGACACCCCCTGTGCTTTTCTCTACCAAGCCTCTTGTCAAGGCTGCCAATGTCTTTACAGATGGTGGGCGAGCCGGCTCTGCCGTAGTGGTGAGCTCCGCCTCGCCCCCTTCCGGTGGGAAAGATAACACCCATTACTTTGAAGCCGTCACTGGCTCTGCACAATTTAAAGAGTTGTATGCAGTCGCCTTGGCACTGACCCATGTTAAACAGCCAATGAACTTGTTCTCTGATAGTCTATATGTGGTTAACTTGCTACCCAACCTGGTATGTTCACATATCAAGTTGGATGGAAACCCAATCACTCCTCTGATGATCCAAGTCAGGTCTCTGTTAAAAGAGCGGAGTGAGCCTATTTTTTTACAGCACCTTCGTGGACACCAAGGACTGCCTGGGGACCTGGCACAAGGTAATCGTAGGGCCGACCAGCTGGCCACTAATGGAACCATCATAGCTCTGGCCATTGTACAACCTCAAAACCTCCAAATGGCCAAAGGGCTTCATGAGCGTACTCACTTAAATTGGAGAGGGTTACATCAGAGATTTCCTTCAATTCCTATAAAAGACTTAAAAAAGATTATAAGGACTTGCAAATCATGTATGCCTTTCGTGCAAGTCCCTCCTTTGCAATCTCCAGGTGTGAATTCAAGAGGTTTAAGACCCAATTTAATTTGGCAGACTGATGTGACCCATTACGCCCCCTTTGGAAGGCTAAAATATATATTTATGTCCATTGACACATGCTCCGGTGCATGTTGGGCCTCTCTGCATACCGGTGAAAGAGCACGGCATGCTGAAAGCCACTTCTTACAATGTTTTGCTATCCTAGGACTGCCTTTACAGGTTAAAACAGATAATGGACCTTGTTTCACCAGTAAGCCTTTACAGGCATTTTTCCAAATGTGGAATATTAAACATACCACTGGAATACCTTATAACCCAAAGGGTCAAGCCATAATTGAGAAGCATAATAGGACCCTGAAGGATCAATTATTAAAACAAAAAGGGGGGGAAGCCCCCAGGACCAGCTGAGGACAGCGATGTTTACATTGAATATTTTAAATTTCTCTAAAGACCAACCTCTGTCGGCTTTCCAGAGACACTGGTCAAGCCAAACACCCTACTTAAAAGTGGAGGCCCGGTGGAAGGATTCTCTGACAGGGGCGTGGCGTGGACCTGACCCAATTATCAGCGCAGGAAAGGGATTCGCCTGCGTCTTCCCTACTGGGGAACCGAATCAAATCTGGATACCAGCTAGAGATGTAAAATATTGTCCAACAGAATGACCATCCAAGAGCACCTGCCCTTGAGGGATGTCTCCCCTTGTTTCCTCTCAGGAAAGCAAAGACCGAGGTGGAATTTTCTAAGGAGAAACTGGAAAGCCTGCCTGCACCAGCGATGGACCTGGACCCAGTGTCGGCCCTGTTTCTTCCCTGGACCCTGCCTGACGCCCTTTGGAGTAACTGTTTGCTGTGGGAGCGTGGCCCACAGAATTGTACAAGGACCAAAGGGAAATTTTGCACGGTTGTCCCTCTCTTTCGCTCCCCCCTTTGCTGCTTATCTCGGGGGTCCCCATTGGAGGGAAATAGGAGCTAAAGGACTTGGACACTTTAATGTTTTATTATAAATGTTTATAATAAGTAAGGTATTGGCACCTTGCTGCAATGTTTACTATGAAGTGTTTACTAACCTCAGTTGTTAAGTTACCAGCATCCTGGCTGCCACATCACCAGGACCTGAACCTGCCCCTCTACCTCACCATCGAGGGAAGGAAGAGCCATCTGCGCTGCCTTGAGCGACACCAGACTGGACCAGAATTCCTGTTTTCCGTGGACTGACCCGATAAGAGACCCTCCATTGCCTTGTGCCTTGTTGTAATTACTCATGTGTTACAATCGCTCATGTGTTACAGTTGCTCATGTTTGCATTTGCCTTGTATTACGATTGCTTATGCTCATGTCTGCTTTATGCTCCCATTTACCTTATGTTTACATTGAGTCTCTTGTTGTAAGCGATGGGCCAGAGCTGTCTAGGTACCAAGTGGCCTTTGGCCTTTTAGCCATATAAGAACCCCAAGAGGCTTGTCACTCAAACCCTAGGACCGGCTGCTCAGTAAGGTCCGCCGGCACCGGAAAAAATTATCAGGCTCTCTTTCGAGTGCCAATCCCACTCTCCCCAAGGCCTCTCATCGGGCCCGCCAGCCCGGCAGGAAGGTCAGTCTGAAGAGCTAGGGCATTAGCCCGAGACGGGTAAGACTCCCCTTGGGGGGGGGCAACCTAAGACATGGCGCGCTCTTGAGTAGGGCGCCTCCTGCTGTTCGAAAAAAAAAATATAAAAGAGGCAGATGTTGGGGTCCATCTTCCCCCCTAGATGGAAGGGGCCTGATGCACCTCCCCAGCTGGGGAATGCGGCCCTTCCATCTTCTCTACATTGGAATCCGGAGAAACCGGTTGGGCAAAGAGACCCCCAACTTAGCTGGCAGCCAGCCTGGCGCCTACCAGCCCCGCCCTGGTTTGGCGCGCTCAGAGTGACGTAGCCCCTTGGAGGTCAAGTGACCAGCCCTTTGGAGGTCACCTGACAGCTCATTGCCTATGGAAATCCTGGCCAACCCCCTTCCCCCGATCATCTCCCCTTGCCCCTCTCTCAATAAAGTTAGTTCGCTCTCAGAAGCTGACTCCGTGGTCTATGTACGTTAGCTCCCAAGATAGGATAGCGGTCACATTGCCACGCGGGTCGCGCGCACGCAGGACGGAGCTGCCCCTACGTCTCACCCTGACAGACCTGCAGGCCGAGGGTTAGGGGAGAGGACGATACGAGGGTAATAAGAGAGAAAGGAATAAGCATTTGAGCCGGAGCAGAGAAAGCAGACCCAACAGGTTGGTGGGTAGATGGAAGGTTGTGAGGTTGGATGGATGGATGGATGGATGTGTGGAAGGGTGTATGGATGGATGGGTGGATGGACAGTTGGATGGATGGGTGGATGGATGGAGGCATGGATGGGTGGATGGATGGATTGGTGGACGGATGGGTGGTTGGATGGGTGGATGGATGGTTGGAGGTGTGGATGGATGGATGAATGGATTGTTGTGTGGGTGGCTAAGCAGGGGGAAAAGGAGATTCTCACAACAACAGGTGGCTTCCTTTGGCCCGCAAACCCTAGAAACTCCTTACTGGGAATGTGTTCCCAAGGGCCTATTAGTGTGCTAATGAGGCATCAAAGTAACCGTGCCAGGGCTAAATTTTTCCACTGGTTGGAGACTTTAATTCTCCAACACCCTATGTTGAGATATATTCAATCTATTGATATCCTACATTACAGAGGAAAGTTCTGCAATGCAAGCCATCTCTAAACACCCCCAGAAGTGACCATCATGATTTTCCATCACTACACTTCACCACTCGGCTACGGAACGAGGTTCTCTTTCTGCCCAAACCACAAAAAGGGAATTTTTTGGAGAAAAAAAATGAATGCCATGACATAGGGAAATGAAGGAGTGAATTCTCCAAGCTGAGGCCACAGTGGCTCCCGTCCTGTCATTTCAGCTGGAAATTCTGGAAGAACTTGCTGCTGTGCCCTTTATGCTGTTACCCAACTGGGCAACAGAGTGGAAAAGTAAATATAATAGATCAAGTGGAAAAACAAAATAAAATAAAATAATATAAATGTAATAAAATAAATGTTGTTGGGCGCTAGGCAGGTCATCTGGCCTGGAATCCTGGCGTCCACCTCATTAAGATGCCATCTTCCTCCAGCCCATTTTGGCCAACCAGTAAAATGAGGGATTTCTTATTTTTTTCTTTTTTGCTCCTACCATTTTACTGGGAAATACCCATAGACGTTTATTTTTATTATTATTTTATAATTACATAAAACTGTATAAATGTGGCATTGGCTTTTGCTGCGACCTCAGGGAACAGAAGGGGAAGTAGGTAGGTAAGGAGGGACATAGGAAAGAAGGTAGGTTGCTAGGTAGGTTGGTATGTAGGGAGGTAGGGAGATTGGTAGATGTACAGGTTGATGGGTGGAAGGGAGGATCAGTGGGGGGGGGTGGATGGGTGGATGGGTGGATGAATGGATGTGTTGGTGGCTTGATGGGTGGCTCTATGGAGCGGTTGGTGGATGGGTAGGTGGGTGAATGAATGGATGGGTGGATAGGTGAATGAATGGATGGTTCATTCGTAGGATGGATGGACGGATGGGTGGATGGATGGATGTATGGACAGACACACTCATGGACAGACCAACAGACAGATGGATGGATGCATGGATGGGTGGAAGGATGGATTCGTGGATAGATGCACGTATGGATGGTCAGGTGTATACATGGGTGGATGGATAGTTGAATTGATGGGTGGATGGATGGATGGATGGATGAATGGATGGATGGATGGATGGATGGATGGATAGGTAGATCCATATATGTATAGATAGATGGATAAATGATAGATGGGTGGAAGGACAAATGGACGGGTTGATAGGGAGATGGAGAGATAAATAGACGATAGCTAGATAAGTGGACAGGCAGGGAGATACATAGATATTGATATATTTCCCTCAATTTTGAGATATCTTAAATCTATTGATATCCTAATTCAGAGAAGAACATACTGTCACGCAAGCCACCTCTAAACTCCCCCAGGAAGTAACCATCAAGATTTTCCATCACTGTACTGCACAACCAAGCTTCGGAACGAGGTTCTCTGTTGAACCTGGGTAACTGCAGTCGAAATCAGGACACGGGGGATGCAAGGCGAGTGAACCAATGCATACTTTATTCCAAGAGGGCCAGGGTTTATATAGGGTTAGAAACCAATTTTACAATTACAGGGTAAAAGATCAATACAGCATGACATTTGTCTCAAATACAGAAGTGGAGGAAATTTCCTATTGTGAGGGCAGGAACTTGATACAATGCCTTTCTAATTACAGGAGGTAGTGACTACAAAGATTGTTGATAACAAAGCAAGGAATTGTATACAACCTAGGTAGAACTATAATTATCTACTAGCTACTATCTCAATCTTGACTTCTCAAGTACTTGTGAAAAGAACAATGAGGAGACTTTTCTGTTTACAGTGAGAATCTAGTGAGGAGACTTTCCTGTTTACAGAGATAATCTAACACTAAAGGCAGCTGGTCTAGCAAGTCTCCTAAGAGAGACTTGCTAAGTAGGGGGAAAAAGGAGATTCTCGCAACAACTGGTGGCTTCCTTTGGCCCACAAACACCAGAAACTCCTTACTGGGAATGTATTCCCAAGGGCCTATTAGTGTGCTAATGAGGCATCAGAGTAACCGTGCCGGGGCTAAACTTTTCCACTGGTTGGAGACCTTAATTCTCCAACAATTCCCCCTTTTTTATTAATTTTCCACAGCCGCTTCTCTAGAAAGTTTAAGGGCAGTGAGTAAAACATCAGAGGAATTATTCCTAGTGTAACGCTTCATTATAGCTATGATAGAACAATATCCTAAGAAAAAGACACATATCATAAGTATTAAGGCAATAAAAGCACTTCCAACACTATGGGTAATACTTTGCCACCACCCCCTAGGGTCTAGTCCTTCTAAGGTCTGAGCTAGTCCTTGGGCTATGTCATCAATAGAGGAGGCATCTGGCAATTCCTTTTGAAAAGCTTCAAAAACCTCCCTGTACAAGCTTTGTTCACTTAACGTACCATTTAGTAGGGCTCCATCTATAAGCATTTGTATATCATTCCATTCATATTCAGAGGCATTATATTTATAAGGTGTTACACAGACATGACTAGAATTCCAATCGCAAGTCAAAAACAATCTTTGCTGTAAAGCCAGATATTTCTGTCCAAGCCAAAACACTCCTCCTTTAACAGCTTCTATCTCATCTTGAAGGTGGGCATTTACTTCCAGCTGGTGTTGCCACAGATTGTGGGAGTCCTGGTGCCACTGCACCATAAAGTCATGAGTTTGTACAGATTGTCGCAATGCGGCTCCGGATACTGCTGCAGTTGTAGCAATGGCAATCAGTCCAACAAGTCCTGCAATAATCAGTCCAATGGCACGACGACTCCTCCTCAGAAGCCGCTTGAAAAACTGCATTACCAATCCTTGTACAGGTCCTCCAGCCCAGGGACGATGCATGCGAACAGGAACCCAAAGGGAGTTGCGCTGGGTTAAAATCATGATCCTATCTTGACTAAAATTAAAGGTGACATTGTTATTCAAACAAGTATACAATTTACAATTTATGCAGGTAATGGCATTCTTAGTTATGTTTATGGGGCCGACCATCAGTACATGTGGAAAATGAACACAAGCAGAGATATTATAGGTCTTTACAACTGTGAAGTTGTAGGAGGCCGAGGATCTTTTAGTTCCTGAGTAAGTTCCATTGGCCAGCAATACAGGAGCCAGAGAAGCTGCTAATTTCCAGAGATGACGTTGTGGAGGAAATAGCCTGTCTCCATGGGCGAGAGCAGGCCGGGGGTCACCAAAGCCTGCTCCAAACCACCCTAAAAGCTGTTTAGCAGACATGGCATTGGACATGTTCATAGTTAAAGTAGGGTCACAAGATGAGTTATATTCAGTGCAGTTTTGCAACCACACACCAAAAGGTCCCCAATCATACCAAGTATGTCGGGATGTATTCCAAATAGTTGGAAAAATTCCTAGACAATTTTCCCAATGTTTTTCAGTAAAGTTCAGGTTCAGATAAGTAAAATTGTCACATTTAGGCAGGCCAGGAGGAATAGGATAATTATCTAATTTATAGGTATGAGATCCCACAGACCAGGAAGACAGTCTAATCAGCCGAGTTCTACTGGAGTTATATGAACCTCCATGCTGAATCCAATATTGATATCTAAAAGGGTAACATGGGGAACGGCCTTGACAGATAGCTTTAGAGAACTGAGAATAAGAGAAGTTAAATGATCTTTCCTCTTCCATAGGAAAGACTGGAATGCCAGACCCATAGGGGGAGAGAGTAAATTAGGAATAGATGTAAAAACAGAGATGGGGGCTTCTGTCCATAGATATGGACGTAATAAGGGAGGGTTAGGAATATAGGCCCAATACATTACCTCTGAGGTGGCCCCTGCCGTAGTAGAGTTGCAGGTTATCAGAGCACACATAGCCAGGAATAGGTGTTCAGGAGTCAACGCTTTTCCGGTGGATGCTACTACCTTCTGGGCTTTATCAGCCAGAGCTTTTACCTGTCCCCAGGAGGGTAAAGGGGCTGTACTTGCTCTTCGAGGCTTTTTACGGAGACTGAGGGCAGCCATGGCTTGGATTGGGATCATCTCGTCGCTTGGATGAGGACGTCTTGTCCCGATCTTGATGTTCTGTGGGCACTCTTTGCCGGACCCATCGGAGTGGATGCCAGAAGGATCGGCCATCTCCTGTAGAAACATAAGCATAGCCTCGCCCCTGGGTTAACAACTCCCCAGGGACCCAATCTAGCCCAACCCCCAATCTAATCCAAACCGGCTGTGGTTTGTTTTGCATAGGCGGAGCTAGGAAGTGTCGTTCAGCTCTTGCTAAAACATCTCCTTGAGGCAAATTTAAAAAATTAAGGACAAATAATGCTTCTGCAATAACAGCTCGGGCTGTTTTGTAAATACTTTTCATAGAGGTTGCATATCCCTCAGTACTATCCATACTCCCCCTCTTTAGTTTTTTAATTTGCGTTTTTAATGTATAGTGAGCTCTTTCTACTATACCTTGACCTTGAGGATTGTATTCAATTCCTGTAACATGAAGAATGTTATGAAATTCTAAAATTTTCGTACTTGTTTACTGGAATAAGCTGGTGCATTGTCAGTTTTTATTTGAGAAGGAATCCCCATGACTGCGAATGTTTCTAGTAGATGTTGAATGACATGAGTCCCTTTTTCCCCTGGTAGAGGAGTTGCCCAAATAAAAGAAGAATATGTATCAATGGATACATGCACATATTGTAAGCGGCCAAATTCAGGGATGTGTGTTACATCCATTTGCCAAATTTCGTTAGGAGCCAATCCTCGGGGATTCGCACCATGGGGGAGAGTTCGCAGATGCAAGGGTCTGCAAGTAGGACAGTTAGCAATGATTTGTTTAGCTTGTTTAAAGGGAATTTTATAAGTAACATGTAAATGACCTGCATTAGAGTGCCGGGCAGCATGATCTTCTTCTGCTGAGGCAAAAGAGACTAAGCATCTACTTTAGCATTACCATATGCCATAGGACCTGGCAAATTAGAATGAGCTCGAATATGGACTACATACAAAGAGTGTTGCCTCTGGCGCAACAGGTTCTGTAATTGTTTAAATAGTGAACTTAGTGGGGGTTTTATTTGAGAAATAACAGCAGAGTATATATTGCATAAAACATGTGCTGCATAAGCAGAGTCAGTAATTAAATTAAAAGGTATCAAGAAATTTTCCAGAGCATATATAATAGCCTGTAACTCATTTTGTTGTGCTGATTGCCAAGGGGTAAAGAAAACTTGATATTTATCTTCTGTCCAGAAAGCACATTTGTTATTTTTAGTACCATCTACAAAAACATTGGGAGCATTTAGAATGGGCTCAGAGAGTAAAATATTATCAATAACATAAGTTTGTCTTTGAAAAAATTGCCAAAGAGGACTAGAAGGTAAATGGTATAAAATTTCCCCTGTAAAGCCATTTAAAGCCAGAGGGAGAAGATCAGAGGTTTGTAACATAAACTCAAACTGCTGTTTAGGTATAGGGGTGATAATGAAGTAGGCGTCTTGCCCACTGATTTGCAGGCACCTCTTACGGCCTTGCATGATAATGAAACTGATCATCTCTGGGTAGGTGGTTAATGTTTTGGAGAAAGTGTGTTTGGTATATATCCATTCCAAAGGCTTATTGTACTGAGCTAGCACCCCTGTAGGGTAGTCTTTGGTAAGTAAAATTAGCAACCCAATAGGGGCAGATAAGTCTACCCGGGCTAAGGAATTTTGAGCCAGGGCCTTTTCCACTAGGAGTAGCTCCTGACGTGCCTCCTCAGTTAACTCTCGGGGGCTTTTTAAGTCCGAATCTCCTTGAAGGATGGAAAATAGATTATGCAGCGCATATGTGGGAATTCCTAAGGAAGGGCGAAGCCAATTGATGTCCCCTAATAACTTTTGAAAGTCATTGAGAGTTTTTAACTCTTCAGTACGGATTTTTATTAATTGAGGGGTAATTGCTTGTCTCCTAACTAAATACCCTAGATACTTAAATGGCTCTTCTGTCTGGATCTTATCAGGGGCAACTATCAAACCATACTGTTGCAGATGCAAAGGCAAAATTTTTAATAACTCTGATAGAACATCTTTATTAGGTGCAGCAAACAGCAAATCATCCATGTAGTGAATACATAAAACTTGAGGAAATCTTTTTCTAATAGGTTCTAATGCTCTGGCTACAAAAGTCTGACACATAGTAGGTGAATTCATCATGCCTTGGGGCAAAACTTTCCATTGAAACCGTCGATGGGGTCCTTGGAGGTTTATTCGAGGCAAAGAAAAAGCAAAACGTGAGCGGTCTTCAGGGTGTAAAGGAACAGTAAAGAAACAATCTTGCAAATCTATTACTATAATATGCCAATTTTCAGGAATCATGGATGGCTGGGGCATGCCAGGTTGTAAAGCACCCATAGGTATCATAGCTGCATTTACAGCTCGTAAATCAGTGAGTAGTCTCCATTTGCCAGATTTCTTTTTAATAACAAAAATAGGAGAGTTCCAGGGAGAGGTAGATACCTCAATATGATTTTTAGCTAACTGATCTTCAACAAGCTGTTCCGCAGCCGCCAATTTCTCTTTAGACAAAGGCCATTGCTCAATCCAGACTGGACGATCTGACCGCCAGGAAATCTTAATGGGAGAGACATCCATCTGGACATCAAGGGAAAACTAAATGAGCTCCCCATTGTTCTAAGACATCTCGCCCAATGATGTTAATAGGTACTTCTAAAACATATGGCTTCACAATGGCATGCTGGCCTTCACCATCAGCAATATCCTGATATTCAACACTCTGTTTAATAACTGAAACCGGTGTACT
>NW_025961108.1:0-76514 GCF_023159225.1 Perognathus longimembris pacificus
GGGGATTGGAGTTCACTTTACAACATGATGGGTGGGTGAATAGGTGGATGGATGGGTAGATGGGTGGATGGATGGGTGGATGGATGGGTGGATGGGTGCATGTGTGGATGGATGGATGGATGGGTGGATGGGTGGATGGGTGGTTGGATGGGTGGGTGGATGGTTGGATGGGTGGATGGGTGGATGGATGGGTGGGTGGATGGATGGATGGATGGGTGTATAAGTGGGTGGATGGTTGAATGGGTGGGTGGCTGTGTATGTATATGGAAGTGTGGGTGGATAGGTAGGTGGTTGAATGAATGATGGGTATATACCTGAATGAATGGATGGTTCATTCATAGGATGGATGGATGAATGGGTGGGTGGATGGTTGGATGGACAGACATAATCATGGACAGACCGACAGACAGATGGATGGATGCATGGATGGCTGGATGGGTGGAAGGATGGGTTCATGGATAGATGTACGTATGGATGGTCAGGTGGATACCATGGGTGGGTGGATATTTGGATTGATGGATGGATGGATGGATAGGTAGATCCATATAGGTATAGATAGATGGATGAATGATAGATGGGTGGAAGGACAAATGGACGGATTGATGGAGACATGGACGAGATAAATAGATGATAGCTGGATAGGTGGACAGGCAGGGAGATACATAGATATTGATATATTTCCATCTATTTTGTGATTTCTTAATCTATGATATTCTACACCAGAGAACAACATACTGTAACGCAAGCCACCTCTAAACTCCCCCAGGAAGTGACCATCAAGATTTTCCATCACTGCACTGCACAACCAGGCTTCGGAACGAGGTTCTCTGCCCACCTCACCCATAAAAAAGTGATTTTTTAAGAGAAAAAAATAATGACATGACATACGGAAATGAAGGAGGTGAATTCTCCAGCCTGAGTTCCTGTGGCTCCTGTCCTGTCACTTCACTGGAACATTATGGAAGAATTTCCTGGTGTGCCCTTTACGCTATGTTACCACATTGGGCAACGTGTGGAAAGTAAATGAAATAGTTCACGTGGAATAATACAATAAAAAAAGAATAAATGGAAAAATAAATGGTATTGGGTGCTAGGCAGGTCATCTGGCTTGGAATCCTGGCGTCCACCTCATTAAGACGCCAACTTCCTCCAGCCTACCTTGGACAATCTGGAAAATGAGGGGCTTCTTATTTTTTCTTTGTTGCTCCTACCATTTTTCTGGGGAATCCCCACAGGTTTTTATACTTTTTGTTATTTTATACATAAATAAAATGGTATAAACGTGGTATTGGCTTCTGTGTTGAGGTCTGGGAGTGGTAGGGGAAGCAGGTCGGTGAAGTAGGGAGGTAGGGAGATGGGGGACGGGTGGGTGGATGGGTTGGTGCATGAATGGATGGGTGGATGGACAGATGGATGAAGGGATGAAGGAATAGGTGGATGGGTCGGTGGATGGGTGGGTCTCTGGTTGGATGGATGGATTTGTGGATGGATGGTGGATGGGTGGATGGATGGGTGGGTAGTTGGGCAGATGAATGGGTGGAGTGAGGGATGAATGTATGAATGAATGGATGGGTGGGTGGATGGATGGATCGATGGTGGGATGGGTGAAAGGATGGATTGATGGATGGGTTGGTGGGTAGATGGACGGTTGTGAGGTTGGAGGGATAGATGGATGGATGGATGGATGTGTGGAAGGGTGTATGAATGGATGGGTGGATGGACATTTGGATGGGTGGGATGATGGATGGAGGCATGGATGGGTGGATGGATGGATTGGTGGACGGATGGGTGGTTGGATGGGTGGATGGATGGTTGGGTGTGTGGATGGATGGATGAATGGATTGTTTGGTGGGTGGGGTGCATGGATTTGTGGGTGGTTGGGTGGATGTGTGGGTGGATATCGGGATGGATGGATGGATGGTTCGTGGGGTGGATGATGACGGATGGATGGATGGATGGTAATACTGATGGAAGGACAGACAGGTGGATGAGTAAGTGGATGGATGTATGGGTGTATAGATGTACAAATGGATAGGTGGTAGTTGGGTGGATAGATGGTTGGAGGTCTGTTTGGCTACTTGGCAAGTGGTTGGATGGATACTTTGCTGGGTGGATGGATGCATGGAAAGAAGGAAGGTTGGATAGGTGGATGGTAGGATAGATGGATGGAAGGATGGATACATGAGTGGGTGGATGGATGGTTGGGTGGTTTGGTTGTTGGGTAGGTAGATTTACATACATAGATAAATGGATACATGGGTAGAGGCACGGAGGGATTGTCACATGGATAGATGTTGGGTGGGATAGATGGATGGATGGATGGATGGATGGATGGATGGGTAGGGAGATTCATATAGGTATAGATACATGGATAAAAGATGGAGGGTTGGAAGGATAGATAGATGGATGGAGGGATAGCTGGAGAGATAAATGGATGATAGCTTGATAGGTGGACAGGCAGGGAGATACACCGATATTGATACATTTTCCTCTGTGTTGAGATATATTCAATCTATTGATATCCTACATTACAGAAGAAAATTCCGCAAAGTAAGCCATGTCTAAACACCCCCAGAAGTGACCATCATGATTTTCCATCACTATACTTCACCACTCGGCTACGGAACGAGGTTCGCTTTCTGCCCAAACCACAAAAGGGGAATTTTGGGGGAAAAAAGAAGAATGCTATGACATAGGGAAATGAAGGAGTGAATTCACAAGCTGAGGCCACAGTGGCTCCCGGCCTGTCACTTCAGCTGGAAATTCTGGAAGAACTTGCTGCTGTGCCCTTTACGCTGTTACCCAACTGGGCAACAGAGTGGAAAAGTAAATGTAATAGATCAAGTGGAATAATAAAATAAAATAAATGTAATAAAATAAATGTTATTGAGCGCTAGGCAGGTCATCTGGCCTGGAATCCTGGCGTCCACCTCATTAAGATGCCATCTTCCTCCAGCCCATCTTGGCAACCAGGAAAATGAGGGATTTCTTAATTTTTTTCTTTTTTGCTCCTACCATTTTACTTGGAAATAGCCACAGACTTTTATTTTTATATTATTTTATAATTACATAAAACTGTATAAATGTGGCATTGGCTTTTTCTGTGACCTCAGGGAAGAGACGGAGAAGCAGGTAGGTAAGGAGGGACATAGGACGGAAGGTAGGTTGCTAGGTAGGTTGGTATGTAGGGAGGTAGGGAGATTGGTAGATGTACAGGTTGATGGGTGGAAGGGAGGATCAGTGGGGGGGTGGATGGGTGGTTGGGTGGATGAATGGATGTGTTTGGTGGCTGGATGGGTGGATGGGTAGGTGCGTCGGTGGGTGCATGGGTGAATGGATGAATGGGTAGAAGAATTCGTTGCTGGGACATTGGCTGGGAGGCACGGGGGATGGGTGGATGCAGGTTTGGTGGGTCCATGGGTGAATGAATGAGTGGGTGTCTCGATGGTCGGATGGGTAGGTGGATGGGTAGGAGAATATATGGAAGGTTTGATTGGTGGTATGGCTTTGTGAAAGGGTGGATGGAAGGGTGCGGTGGGTGGGTGAATTAGTAGTTGGGTGGATGAATGGATGGACAGGTGGTAGGATTGGTGGAAGGATGGCTGAATGGATGCGAAGGTGGATGGGTGGGTGGGTAGGTGGATGGGTGGATGGGTGGGATGCGGAGATTGGTGGGTATTTGGGTGGGTGGATGGATGGAAGTAGTAATGAATTAATGAATGGATGGATGGGTGAGGGTGGGTGGATGGATGAAGAGATGGTGGGATTGTTGGCAGGATGGATTGATGTATGGGTGGGTGGATAGATGTACGGTTGTGTGGTTGGATGGATGGATGAATTGATGGAAAGATAGAGGGCTCCATGGGGACAGACAGACAGACAGACAGCAATGATACACACACTTAAACCGACACAAGCATAGGTAGATAGATAGATAGATAGATAGATAGATAGATAGATAGATAGATGGATGAATGAATGGATGGGTGGATGTGTGGATATTTTGATCGCTAAATAGAGTGATAGATGGACAGATAGACAAAGAGAGAAATAGCCAAACACATAGACAGATGGATAGATAGACAAATAGTTGGATAGGAGGATGGGTGGTTGGATGCATGGTTGGGTTGATGGATGGGTGGATGGGTGGGTGGATGGATGGATGGGTGGGTGGATTTATTGGTGCTTGCATGAGTGGATGGGTAGTTGGCTGGTTGTTGGGTGGATGGATGGATGGAAGGAGGAATGAATGGATGAATGGATGGATGGTTGGTGTATGCATGGATGGAGAGATAGTGGGATTGGTGGAAGGATGGATTGATGGATGGGTGGGTGGGTGGGTAGATGTATGGAATGATTGATGGATAGATAGAGGGCTACATGGATAGAGAGAGACAGAGACGGATAGAGAGATAAACAGACCTACACAAGCACAGATAGTAGATAAACAGACAGACAGACAAACACACACACACACAGACAGACAGACAGACAGACAGACAGACAGATAGATAGATAGATAGATAGATAGATAGATAGATAGATAGATAGATAGATGAGTGGATGGTTGGATAGTTTAATGTATAGATAAATAGAGTGATGGATAGATAGAGAGTGAAATAGACAGATGGATAGAGAGATGAATAGATGGGTTGGTGGATGGGTGGATGGGTGGGTGGAGGATGGGTGGATGTATAGATTGGTGGATAGATGGATAACAGATGGTGGGATTGTTGGAAGGTTGGATTGATGGATGGGTGGCTGTGTAGATGTACATTTGTGTGGTTGGATAGATGGATGGATGGATTGATGGATAGATAGAGGGCTATATGGATAGAGAGAGAGATGGGCACACACTCAGACCTACAGAAGCATAGATAGATAGATAGATAGATAGATAGATAGATAGATAGATAGACAGATAGATAGAAAGATAGGTGGATGGGTCGATAAGTAGAGTGATAAATGAATACATAAACACACAGAGAAATAACAGATAGATATATAGATAGGCGAATGGATGGATGGGAGGATGGGTGGATGGGTGGACAAATTGGTGTATAGTTAGATAGAGGGATAGATGGATAGATAGACAGAAAGACAGACAAGTAGACAGAGAGAGATGGACAGAGGCCTGACCGATGGGGTGAGTGGGCAGATGGATGGGTGGGTGGATGGATGGATGGACGGAAGGGTGGGTGAGTGGATTGGTGTTTATGTGGGTGGCTGGGTGGATGATGGTTGGAGGTCTGGATTAATAGGCGAATGTATGCAGGGGACATACCGATGGACAGACTGAGAGACAGATGGATAGATGGGTGGATCGATGGATGGGTAGGTGGATGAATGGAAGGATGGATGAATGGATGGATGGAAGGATGGGTGGATGTGTGGGTGGAAGGGTGGGTGGGTGAATGGTTTAATGGGTGGATGGGTGGGTAGGTGGATAATTACATACAAAGGTAGATAAATGGATACCTGGACAGATGCACGATGGATGGTCAGTTGGATACATGGGCGGTTGCATAGTTCCTATGGATGTATGGTTGGATGGATGGATGGCTCACGTAGGTATAGATAGATGGTTAAATTATAGATGGATGGAAGAACAGATGGACGGTTGGTGGGAGAGAGGGAAAGATCAATAGACGATAGCTAGATAGGTGGAGAGGCAGGGATATACATCAATATTGATACATTTCCCTCTATGTTGAGTTATATTAAATCTATTAATATCCTACATCACACAAGAACATTCTGGAAAGCAGGCCACATATAAACACCCCCAGGAAGTGACCATCATGATTTTCCATCACTGCACTGCACCACCTGGGTACGAAACGAGTTTTCTGCCCTCCTGACCCACAAAAAGTGGATTTTTTAAAGAGAAAATTCAATGACATGATTTAGGGAGATGAAGCAATGAGTTCTCCACTCTCAGGCCCCTGTGGCTCCCAGCCTGTCACTTCAGCTGGATAATTCTGGAAGGCCTTGCTTCTGTGCCCTTTATGCTTCGTTAGCCCATTGGGCAACGGAGTGGAAAGCTGGAGCAGTAGCTGCAGCGGCAGGAAGTTGGGGCACAGGGGCTGAGGATGGGTGTTCTTCTCCTCCTTCTGCTGTGCGCGGTCACCAGCACGAATTACTACCTGCTGGTCAGGTTTGAAGTGAGCTTCACCCCACTGAGTTCCCTGGGTTCCCCCCTTGTGTTGTGGGGGTGCCTGGCAGGAAGGCGGGCTTGATGGCTGAGTGTATGAAGGAGTCATGGCGGGCTGGCCAAGAGGGAAGTAGTGTCTGCTGTCACTGAATTGGATATGTCCTGTCACATCACACACGCAATGAAGCGTGATTTCCAGTTCATTGATCACATCCGCCATCCATTCCAAGAATCTGATTTTATGGTGGATGCACTGGGCATGGATTCTGGGGCCGGGTGATGTGTGGGGATTGGAGTTCACTTTACAACATGATGGGTGGGTGAATAGGTGGATAGATGGGTAGATGGGTGGATGGATGGGTGGATGGATGGGTGGATGGGTGGATGGGTGAATTGATGGATGGCTGGATTGGTGGATGGTGGATGGATGGATGGATGGGTGGGTGGATGGATGGGTGAATCGTTGGATGGATGGATGTGTGGATGGTTGGATGGATGGATGGATGGGTGGATAGGTGGATGGATGGGTGAATGGGTGGATAAATGGGTAGGTATATGGAAGGGTGAGTGGATGGGTAGGTGGGTGAATGAATGGATGGGTGGATAGGTGAAGGAATGGATGTTTCATTCATAGGATGGATGGACAGATCGGTGGATGGATGGATGTACAGACATACTCATGGACAGCGTGACAGACAGATGGATGGATGCATGGATGGGTGGATGTGTGGAAGGATGGATTCGTGGATAGATGGACGTATGGATGGTCAGGTGGATACATGGGGTGGATGGATAGTTGGATTGATGGATGGATGAATGGATGGATGGATGGATAGGTAGATCCATATAGGTATAGATAGATGGATAAATGATAGATGGGTGGAAGGACAAATGGACGGATTGATGGAGAGATGGAGAGATAAATATACGTTAGCTAGATAGGTGGACAGGCAGGGAGATACATATATATAGATATATTTCCCTCTATTTGGAGATATCTTAAATCTATTGATATCCTACATCAGAGAAGAACATACTGTAACGCAAGCCACCTCTAAACTCCCCCAGGAAGTGACCATCAAGGTTTTCCATCACTGCACTGCACAACCAGGCTTCGGAACGAGGTTCTCTGCCCACCTTCCCCATAAAAAAGTGATTTCTTAAGAGAAAAAAATAAAGACATGGACATAGGGAAATGAAGGAGTGAATTCTCCAGCCTGAGTTCCTGTGGCTCCTGGCCTGTCACTTCAGCTGGAACATTATGGAAGAACTTCTGGTGTGCCCTTTATGCTATGTTACCCCACTGGGCAACCGGTGTGGAAAAGTAAATGAAATAGTTCAAGTGGAATAATACAATAAAAAAAGAATAAATGGAAAAAATAAATGGTATTGGGCGCTAGGCAGGTCATCTGGCCTGGAATCCTGGCGTCCACCTCATTAAGACGCCATCTTCCTCCAGCTACCTTGGACTATCTGGAATATGAGGGGCTTCTTATTTTTTCTTTGTTGCTCTTACTATTTTTCTGGGAATCCCCACAGGTTTTTATACTTTTTGTTATTTTATAATAAATAAAATGGTATAAACGTGGCATTGGCTTCTGTGTGAGGTCTGGGAGTGGAAGGGGAAGCATGTAGGTGAGTAGGGAGGTAGGAAGAAGGGGAGATAGCTAGATAGGTCGGTGAGTAGGGAGGTATGGAGATGGGGACGGGTGGGTGGATGGGTTGGTGCATGAATGGATGGGTGGATGGACGGATGGATGAAGGGCTGAAGGAATAGGTTGATGGGTCGGTGATGGGTGGGTGGCTAGTTGGGACGGATGGGTGGATGGATGGATGGATGGGTGGGTAGTTGTGTGGATGGATGGGTGGAATGAGGGATGAATGTATGAATGAATGTATGTGTGGGGTAAATGGATGGATGGCCCGATGGTGGGATGGGTGAAAGGATGGATTGAGGATGGGTGGAAATGGGTAGATGGACGGTTGTGAGGTTGGAATGGATCAATGGATGGAAGTGTGGATGGTGCATGGATGGATGAGTGGATGGATGGGTGGTGGATGGGTGGATGGATGGATGTGTGTGTGGATGGATGGATGAATGGATTGTTGGGTGGGTGGGTGGATGGATTGGTGGGTGGTTGGGTGGATGTTTGGGTGAATAATGGGATGGGTGAATGGATGAGATGGATGCTGGTTGGAGGGGTGGATGGATGGACGGATGGATGGATGTATGGTAGTATTGATGGAAGGACAGATGGATGAGTAAGTGGATGGATGGATTGGTGGATAGATGTACAAAAGGATAGGTGGGGAGTTGGGTGGATAGATGGTTGGAGGTCTGTTTGGATACTTGGCAGGTTGGTTGGATGGATACTTTGCTGGGTGGAAGGATGCATGGAAAGAGAGGAAAGGTGGATAGGTGGATGGTAGTATAGATGGATGGAAGGATGGATACATGAGTGGGTGAATGGATGGTTGAGTGGTTTGGTTGTTGGGTAGGTAGATTTACATACATAGATAAATGGATACATGGATAGAGGCTTGGAAAGACTGTCACGTGGATAGCTGTTGGTAGGATAGTTAGATGGATGGATGATAAATAGGTATGGAGATTCATATAGGTATAGATCATGGATAAAGATGGAGGGGTGAAAGGATAGATAGATGGATGGATGGATAGCTCGAGGGATAAATGGATGATAGCTAAATAGGTGCACAGGCAGGGAGATACACCGATATTGATACATTTTCCTCTATGTTGAGATATATTCAATCTATTGGTATCCTACATTACAGAAGAAAATTCTGCAATGCAAGCCATCTCTAAACACCCCCAGAAGTGACCATCATGTTTTTCCATCACTACACTTCCCCACTTGGCTACGGAACGAGGTTCTCTTTCTGCCCAAACCACTAAAAGGGAATTTTTTTGGGGAAAAAAAATGAATGCCATGACATAAGTATGAAGAAGATGAATTCTCCAAGCTGTGGCCACAGTGGCTCCTGGCCTGTCACTTCAGCTGGAAATTCTGGAAGAAACTGCTGCTGGTGCCTTTACACTGTTACCCAACTGGGCAACCGAATGGAAAAGTAAATGTAATAGATCAAGTGGAATCATGAAATAAAATAAAATAAATGTAATAAAATAAATGTTATTGGGCGCTAGGCAGGTCATCTGGCCTGGAATCCTGGCGTCCACCAAATTAGATGCCATCTTCCTCCAGCCATCTTGGCCAACCAGGAAAATGAGGGGTTTTCTTATTTTTTTCTTTTTTGCCCCTACCATTTTACTGGGATATCCCCACAGATGTTTATTTTTATTGTTATTTCATAATTACATAAAACTGTATAAATGTGGCACTTGCTTTTGCTGTGACCTCATTGAACAGAAGGGGAATCAGGTAGGTAAGGAGGGACATAGGAAGGAAGGTAGGAAGCTAAGTAGGTTGTTATGCAGGGAGGTAGGGAGATTGGTAGATATACAGGTTGATGGGTGGAAGGAGGATCAGTGGGGGGGGGTTGGATGGGTGGATGAATGGATGTGTTGGTGGCTGGATGGGTGGATGGGTGGGTGGGTGGGTGATTGGGTGGATGGGTGAATGGGTAGAAGAATGTGCGGCTGGAAAGCTGGCTGGGGGCCAGTGGTAATGGGGGATGGAGAATTGTTGGGGCGATGTGTGGATGAGAGTGGGTGTCTCGATGGTTGGATGGGTTGGTGGATGGGTGGTTGAATAGATGGAAGGTTGCATGGGTGTATGGGCTTTTGTGAAAGGGTGGATGGAAGGGTGTGTGGGTGGGTGAATGAGTAGATGGTGGGATGGATGGATGGACAGATGTTAGCATTGGTGGAAGGATGGCTGAATGGATGGGAGGGTGGATGGGTGGGTGGGTAGGTGGATGGGTGGTTGGGTGGGTGCGTAGATTGGTGGGTATTTGGGTGGATGGATGGATGGAAGTAGTAATGAATGGATGAATGGATGGATGGGTTTGTGTGGATGTGGTGGGATTGTTGGCAGGATGGATTGATGTATGGGTGGGTGGATAGATGTACGGTTGTGTGGTTGGATGGATGGATGAATTGATGGAAAGTTAGAGGGCTTCATGGGTAGAGACAGACAGACAGACATCACAGATTCACACACTCAAACCAACACAAGCATAGATAGATAGATAGATAGATAGATAGATAGATAGATAGATAGATAGATACATACATACATCATACATACATACATACATACATACATTAAGTAGATGGATGAATGGATGGGTGGATGTTTGGATATTTTGATCGATTATAGAGTGATAGATGGAAAGATAGTCAAAGAGAGAAATAGCCAGACATATAGACAGATGGATAGATAGACAAATAGATGTATAGGAGGATAGGTGGTTGGATGCACGGGTGGGTTGATGGATGGGTGGATGGGTGGTGGATGGATGGATGGATGGATGGATGGATGGATGGATGGATGGGTGGGTGGATTGATTGGTGCTTGCGTGAGTGGATGGGTAGTTGGGGCTGGGGTAGTTGGGTGGATGGATGGACGGAAGGAGGGATGAATGGATGAATGGCCGGATGGTTGCTGGATGGATGGATGGACAGATAGTGGTATTGTGGAAGGATGGATTGATGGATGGGTGGTTGGGTAGATGTAGAGTTGTGTGGTTAGATGGATGGATGGAATGATGGATAGGTAGAGGGCTAAATGGATAGAGACAGAGACAGAGATGAATAGACTGATAAACAGACCTACACAAGCACAGATAGGTAGATAGACAGAGAGACTGACAAACACAGACAGACAGACAGACAGACAGGACAGACAGATAGATAGAAAGATAGATGAGTGGATGGGTGGATAGTTTAATGTATAGATGAAAAGAGTGATGGATAGATAGGACAGAGAGTGAAATAAACAGACAGAGAGATGGATAGAGAGATGAATGGATGGGTTGGTGGATGGGTGGATGGGTGGGTGGGGTTATGGGTGGATGTATAGATGGGTGCATAGATAGATAAACAGATGGTGGGATTGGTGGAAGGATGATTGATGGATGGGTGGGTGGGTAGATGTACATTTGTGTGTTCGATGTTTGGATGGATTGATGGATAGATAGAGGGTATATGGATAGAGAGAGAAATGGACACACACTCAAACCTACAGAAGCATAGATAGATAGATAGATAGATAGATAGATAGATAGATAGATAGATGAGTGGATGGGTGGATAAGTAGAGTGATAAATGAATAGATAAACACACAGACAAATAGACGTACAGATGGATAGATAGGCGAATGGATGGATGTGAGGATGGTGGATGGGTGGACACATTGGTGTCTAGTTATATGGAGGGATAGATAGACAGAAAGACAGACAAGTAGACAGACAGAGATGGACAGAGGACTGACCGACGTGTGAGTGGGAAGATGGATGGTGGATGTATGGATGGATGGATGGTGGGTGAGTGGATTGGTGGATAGGTGGGTGGCTGGGTGGATGGATGGTTGGATGGTGGAGGTCTGGATTAATATGAGGATTTATGGACTGACAAACCGATGGACAGACTGAGAGACAGATAGATGGATGGGTGGGATGGATGGGTGGGTGGATGTGTGGGTGGGAAGGGTGGGTGGGAGTGAATGGTTTAATGGGTGGATGGGTGGGTGGGTGGATAATTACATTCTAGGTTGATAAATGGATACCTGGACAGAGGCACGAATGGATGTTCAGTTGGATACATGGGGCGGTTGCATAGTTCTATGGATGGATGGGTGGATGGATGGATGGAAGGATGGATGGATGGCTCTATATAGTATAGATAGATGGATAAGTGATAGATGGGTGGAAGGACAGATGGACGGTTGGTGGGAGAGAGGGAAAGATCAATAGACGATAGCTAGATCGGTGGACAGGCAGGGATATACATCAATATTGATACATTTCCCTCTATGTTGAGTTATATTAAATCTAATAATATCCTAGGTCACAGAAGAACATACTGGAAAGGAAGCCACATGTAGACACCCCCAGAAGTGACCATCATGATTTTCCATCACTGCAGTACACCACCTGGATATGAAACGAGGTTCACTGCCGACCTGACCCACAAAAAGGGGATTTTTTTAAAGAGAAAATTCAATGACATGATTTAGGGAGATGAAGCAATGAGTTCTCCACTCTCAGGCCCCTGTGGCTCCCGGCCTGTCACTTCAGCTGGATAATTCTGGAAGGCCTTGCTTCTGTGCCCTTTATGCTTCGTTTCCCCATTGGGCAAAGGAGTGGAAAGCTGGAGCAGTAGCTGCAGCGGCAGGAAGCTGGGGCACAGGGCTGAGGATGGGTGTTCTTCTCCTCCTTCTGCTGTGCGCGGTCACCAGCACGAATTACTACCTGCTGGTCAGGTTTGAAGTGAGCTTCACCCCACTGAGTTCCCTGGGTTCCCCCCTGTGTTGTGGGGGTGCTTGGCAGGAAGGTTGGGCTTGATGGTTGAGTGTAAGAAGGAGTCATGGCGGGCTGGCCAAGAGGAAGTAGGGTCTGCTGGCATTGATTTGGGTATGTCCTCTTACATCACACACACAATGAAGCGTGATTTCCAGTTCATTGATCACATCCGCCATCCCATTCCAGGAATCTGATTTTATGGTGGATGCACTGGGCTTGGATTCTGGGGGCTGGGCGATGTGTGGGGATTGGAGTTCACTTTACAACATGATGGGTGGGTGAATAGGTGATGGATGGGTAGATGGGTGGATGGATTTTTGGATGGATGGGTGGATGGTTGGGTGGTTGGATGGATGGATGGGTGGATGGATGGTTAGGTATATGGAAGGGTGGGTGGATGGGTAGGTGTGTGAATGAATGGATGGGTGGATAGGTGAATGAATGGATGGTTCTTCATAGGATGGTTGGATGGGTGGATGGTTGGATGGATGGATGGATTGCTGGATGAATGGACAGATGGATTGATGGGTGGGTGGATGGATGGATGGATTTATTTGTGGACGGATGGGTTCTTATGTTGGACCGATGGTTAGATGGATAGATGGATTGGTGGATGGATGGATGGATGAATTAATGGAGGATGGATAGATGTGGGGGGTGCATGGATGGATGATTGAAAGGTGGTTGGATAGGTGGATGGATGAAAGGATGGGTGGATGGATGTTTGGGTATATGGATGGACAGGTGGATAGAAAGAGGGATGAATGGTGGATTCATGGATATATAAATGGATAGGTGGAGGGATGATGTGTGGATTGTTCGGACGATGAAAGGATGGTTGGATTCATCTGTGGGGGATGGTTGTATCTACGTATGTAACGGTGCATGGATGGATGAATGGATGGTTGGAATTGAAAGATAGAGAGCGGGATAGAATGATAGAGAGATAGACAAACAGACAGAAGCACAGATAGATAGATAGATAGAATAGATAGAAGAGATAGATAGATAGATAGATAGATAGATGTATGGATATATGGGTGGATGGATGCAAGGATGGATAGTTTCAGGGATAGACTAATAAATGTTCTTTGGGTAGACAGACAAACTGAGAGAGCTAGACAGACAGAAGGACAGACAGATTGATACATAGATGAATAGATAGATAGGAGGATGGGTGGATAGTGGATAGTTTGATGGATAGAGAAATGGATACACGTATAGATAGATAAATAGATGAATGGACGGTTGTGTAGAGGGATGGTAGATTGAGGGATAAGGAGAGTTTTAGGTGGTTAGATAGACAGTACAGAGATAGACAGAGGGAAAGCTAGCTAGACAAATAGATCGATGGATGGATGGGTGGATAGCTGTTTGGGTGGGTGGAAGGACAAATTGGTGTATAGTGAGATAGAAGGAAAAATGGATACAGAGACACATAGAAACCCAGATAGAGAGTTGGACAGATAGATGGATGGAGGGTGGAAGGACGGATGGACAGGCAGACGCTTGGGGGAGGGAATGGATAGATGACTTGGCGGATGCATGATGGCTGGATGAATGGATGGGTTGATGGATGGACAAATCGATAGATTGACTGAAAGATAGATAGAGAGAGAGAGAGAGAGAGAGAGAGAGAAAGAGAGAAATAGATAGAGACACAGAGAGACAGACCAACAATTGAGAGACAGGCAGATGGAAGAGTGGGTGTCTGGGTGGCTGGATGGGTACATAATAGGTTGGATAGCTGATTGGATTCTTGGAACAATGGACTTGGAACAATACACTCTTGTGCACACCCCACTGAAGGCCATGTGGGGATTGTGCTCCCCCTGAGGGCAATAGAGACCTTTTGAAACCCACACTGAGGCCAATGCAGCCCTTTGCACTCTGCTTAAGACAAATACATGTCTTGCATCGTCCACTGCTGCTTAATGTAGTCCTTTGCACAGCCCACTGAGGTCTCATGTGGACATTTCGAAGCCCCTCTGAGGCCAGTAGCGACCTTGCACTCCCTGCTGACGCCAGTCCAGGCCTTTGCACAGGCCATTGAATAAAAGGGAATAAAAGATGGAAGGAAAGAGGGAAGAAAGGAAGGAAGGAAGGATGGAAGAAAGGAGGAACAGAAGAAAGGAGCGAAGGAAATATGGGGGTAAGTGGGAAGGAGGAAAAGAAGGAAGGAAGGATGGTGGGAGTGAAGAATGGAGGGAAGCAAGCAAGGAAGGGAGGAAATAATAGAGGGAAGGCCTTGTAGAAGGAAGGAGGGAAAAAGGAGGGAAGGAAGGAGGAAAGGAAGGTAGTAAGAGAGATAGATAGGAGGGGGAAAGAAGAATGGAGAGAAGCATAGAAGAAAGGAGAGAAGGAAGTGAGGAAGGAAGAAGGTAAAAAGGAGGGAAGGAAGGAGGGAGTGAGGGAACAATGGAAGGAAGGAAGAAGGGAAGGAAGAATGAAGGAAGTAGGGAAAGAGGAAAAAGAAGGGATGAAAGGAGGAATGGAGGGACGTGGAAAAGGGTGTAAGGAAGAATGAACTCGAGTTCTAGGCCTGGCTTCTTGTCATCAGGGCTTAGAGGAGTCAAACGCACAGCTCCTGGCGTCCAGGACCCAGGCCCCATGGTTGAGAATGGAAACCCATGGACCTTCGTGCACCGCATCGGATTCAATCAGGGATTCGAATCCCTGAACCTCACTTTTTACACTAAAGTTACCGGTAGACAAACACGTCTCCCACCCGTCACCCCAGCTGTGCCCAATGCTGACGTGGAGAGAGGGAGACAGAGAGAGACAGAAAGAGAGAAAGAGAGAGAGGTGAAAGCATGAGCAACAAGATGGCCCACTGAGACCAACACAGCAAACTGCACACCCCACTGAGATAATTTGCACACCCAGCTGAGACCAATCAGGCCTTGCACGCCCCGCTGAGGCCATTGTGGTCTTTGCGTGCGCCAGTGACACCAATACAGACCTTACACACTCCAGTGAGAGCAACAGAAACCTTTGCACACCCCCCTGAGGACAATACAGCTCTTTATGCACACCATTGAGTCCAATACTGGCCTTGCATGCCCCATTGAGTCTGATACACGCCTTGCACACAACATCTGAGGCCAGTAGCGGTCTTGGGAACTCTACTGATAGCAATACACACCTTGCACACCTCACTGAATCCAATACAAGCTTCACATATTCCAATGAAGCCAAATACAATCCTTTGCACAACCCTCAACGAGGCCAATATAGCCTTGAATGCTCCAGCAGAGGGAATACAGGTGCCTCCACACCCCACTGAGGACAATGGAGGCATTATTTGCATGCCTCATGAGTACAATGCAGGCCTCTGTGTTCCACTAAAAACAACACAGGCCCCACACACTCAACTGATGCTAATTCACTTGTTTGAACACCCCACTTATGTGAATCACTCCTTTGCACACACCCACTTAGGCCAATACAGGCCTTTGCATGCCCAGTGAGGCCAATTCAGGCCTTGTGTTTTGCACTGAGGGAAAATATTATCCTATTGGAAACCATGCCTAGGATGACACAGGCCTTGCACAGCCCGCTGAGGCTGACAGATGCCTTGTGGGCCCCACTGGGGACAATGCAGGCCTTGACTGCTAAAGTGAGGCCCCCAAACTGACCTTACACACTCCAGCGAGGGCAATGCAAGCCTTTGCACATCCCACTGAGACCAATGTGCTCATTGCATTTTCCACCGGAGAATGCACAGGCATAGAATGCCCCCCTGAGGGTAATACAGGTAATTGCACACCACACTGAAAATGTTTAGGATCCCTGGAGGATGCAATGAGGCCAATAGAGGCCTCCCATGAGAACAATACAGACATTTGCACACCCCACTGAGGCAAATGGAACCTTTGTGCGCCCCACTGACACCAATTCGGGCCTTACACACCCACTGAAACAGATATGTGGCTTGCATGGTCCACCGAACATTAACACAGATCTTTTGCACAACCCACTGATGTCAAGCACAGGATTTGCCCATCCCCCTCTGAGGCCACAAGTGGCCTTGCACACTCCATTGACACCAATGCAGGCCTTGCATTCTCCACCAAGGCCAACCACTGTCCTTGTGCACACCCCCCTTTGGGCAATGAGGGGATTGCGGTCCCCACTGAGGCAATAGAGGCCTTTCCAAACCCACACTGAGGCCAGTGCAGGCCTTTGCATGCCCCATTGAGACCAACACATACCTTGCATAGTCCACCAATGCTTAATGTGGTCTTTTGCACAACCACTGAGGTCTCATGTAGACATTTTGAAGCCCCTCTGAGACCAATAGCAACCTTGTGCTCCCCCCGCTGACACCAGGCCAGGCCTTTGCACTGCCCACCAATTCCAATACAGGCCTTTGAGGGAAATCCAGAGCATTAAACCCCCACTAAGTGCATAGCAAGCGTTTGCACACTCCACTGAGGCTGCCAAAGCCTTACGGGTCCCTCTGAGTCCAAAACAGACCTTAGACACTCCAGTGAGAGCAACGCCAAATCTTTGCACACCCCACTGAGAGAAATGTGGTCCTTGCATGTTCCACCGGGGACAAACACAGGACTTTGAATACACCACTGAGCCCTGTGCAGGACTTGCGTGTTCAACAGCGTGTTCAACAGAGTCCAATGGAGGGTTTCTACATACCACCAAAGCCAAACAGGCATTTGCACACCACACTGAGTCAATACAGGTGCTGAAGGCTCCACTGAGGCCAATACACACCTTGCACACTCCAGAGAACAATACAAGCCTTTGCACAACAAATTGAGGCTACTACAGGTCTTCCATAGCCCACTGACACCAAGTCCCTTTTCACACATACTGAGGTCAAGGGCTGTCCTTGTATTCACCCCTCTAATAAGGGTAGTGGCCTTGTTCACTCCACTGGCTTCAATATGAGCCTTTGCACACCCCCACCAAGTCCAATAAGAGACTTGCATACTCCACTGAAGACCGAAGCAATTCTTTTGCACACCTCACTGTGTCCAACCCAGGTCTCTGCACATCACCAGGGGTGGAATTTCCCTCTCTGGGAAGTCAGGCACGCCCATCAACTGGGGATGGGACTTACCTTCCTGTAGAAACACAGGCACACCCATCACCTAGTGGCGGTACTTCCTTTCCTCTAGAAACTCAGCATGCCAATCACCAGGGGGCAGGACTTCCCTTTCTGTAGAAACTCTGGCATGCCAATCACCTGGAGGAGGGAGGGAAGGAACAAAGGAAATGAATAAGTAAGGAAGTAGGGAAGGTAGGAAGGAGGGAGGGAAGGAAGGAAGGATGAAAGGGAGGAAGGAAGGGAGGAAGGAAGGAAGGAAGGAAGGAAGGAAGGAAGGAAGGAAGGAAGGAAGGAAGGAAAAAGGGAGAGAGGGAGGGAAGGAAGGAGGAAGGAAGGGAGGAAGGGAAGGAGGGAAGGAAGGGAGGAAGGAGGGCAGACAGGAAGGAAGGAGGGAAGGAGATGAAGGAAGAAGGAGGGAGGGAAGAAAAGAGGCAGGCAAGGAAGTAGGGAGGGAGGGAAGGAAAGCATGAACTCGAGTTCTCAGCATGGTGTGTTGTCCAGAGGGCTTAGAGGACTCGAACCCATGGCCCCTGACCTCCTGAGACCCAGGCCCTGTGGTTGAGAACAAAAAGCAATGGACTTCCGTGTGCCACATGTGATCCAATCAGGGGTTTGAATCCCTGAGTGGCCCAGGTAGGAAGACATGTCTGCCACCCCTCACCCCATCTATACCCAATGCTGACTTGGAGAGAGAGAGAGAGATAGAGAGACAGACAGAGACAGAGAGAGGTGGAAGCCTGAGGAATAAGATGGGAACCTGGCCTTGCACACCACACTGGGGGTCATTGCAGGCTTTGTGCGCTCCACTGAGGCCATTACAGTCCTGCACATGCCAAGGAGACATAACCTATGTCGTGGAGGCAGGACTTCCTGTTTGCAGTGATGAACCCATTCCCACCACCAGGGGGCAGGACTTCCTTCTTAAAGAACTCAGGCACATCCATAATGGTTGGGACGCGGGGATTTACATTCCTGTACGGACTCAGGCCTGCCCATCACCTGGGGGCGGGACTTACTACTAGGAATTTAGGCATGTCCATCACCTGGGCATGGGAATTCCTGCCTCTAGTAGCTCAGGTATGCCCAACGATTGGGGTGGAACTTCCCTTATTCTTGGAATTCAGGCACACCCATCACGTAAGGGAGGGACTTCCCTTCCTCTAGGAACTCAGGGCTGCCCATAACTTATGGGAGTGGCTTCCATTCTACCAATTCAGATAGGCCTAACACCTGGGGGCGGGACTTCCTTTCCTCTAGGAATCCAAGTGTGCCCATCACCTGAGGGCGGGGACTTCCGTTTCTCTACAAACACTGGGTTGTCCATCATCTGGAGGTAGGACTTCCTTTCCTCTAGGAATTTAGCCACACTCATCAAAAGGGGGCGGGACTTCCCTTCTTCTACAAGATCAGGCACATCTATCACTATGGGGGGCGGACTTCCCTTTCTATAGGAACTCATGCCTGCCCATAAGTTAATGGTGGGATTTCCATTCCTTTTCCAATTCAGGAATTCTCATCAGCTGGGGGTGGGACTTACTTCTAGGAATTTAGGCATGTCCATCACCTGGAGCAGGATTTCCCTTGCTCTGGGAACTCTGACAGACCCATCCCCTGGGGGGAGGGACTTTCCTTCACCTATCATGAAGACAAGATGGCGCCAGTTACACCTGGTATCCACACTTCACAAATATTCCTATGTTGATATTTCTCTGCCTCGTATGTCTGGAATATTCTGTGGAAGACGTGTTTCATTGTGCACAAGAATCATTTTATTTAATCATTGGTGTAGAGGAGTCCAGGACACAGACTGTAGCAGGGTTGGGGAGTGAGAAAGAGCCAGGGGTGCCCAGGTCAACGGGAAACCAGGAAATCACAAGCTCAGGGGGGAGACAATTTCCTTTTCATGTTGATTCTTTTTCCTTTAGGATGAGCAGGTGGGGGTGAACTCCGCGGGTCCTTAACACCTGGGTGGAATTAGAAATGAGCACACGAGGAAGCTGATGGGAAGGTTGGGGGGCGCTGAATGGGTATGGGGGACCAGCATCCAGCTCGAATCCTCTCCACTTGGACACCGACAGCCATCGAGCCACCCGAGACAGATCATTTCCTGGATATTGTATGTATTTATTTCTTACTCTCCCTCTCCGATTCTGCAGTCGTTTGTAAGAGAGAAGGGAAAAGGGAAACTGAGTCTGAGCCACATGTTACCACTACAGAACCAGTGATAGACTCAGAATGCAAGCTCCCAGGGCCCTGGGTTTCATAGTGTGCGAGCTCTGCCTCCAGGGAGACCTTACCTTTGCCGGTGAAATGCATGGGTTCTGCCACAATTCTTCTCTGCTGGAGAAACTTCTGGAACTTCTCCATGTCCGCATCACTCATCGTGCACTCTCGGCCTTCGAAGCCACGACCACAAAGGGGAATGGACGCCCGTTACACTCCATCGAATTTCACTTTATACCACCGGAGCTCCCCAGGGAGAGAGGGGAGGGGTGCATCACCTCCCCTGCGCCAGGACAGCATAGCTGTTGCCGCTGGAGCTTCGGTAGGGGTAGCCCAGGAGCAGCATGCTGTCGCTCATGTCCAGAACTTCTAGAATGTTCGGTGGCAGAACTGTGGAGGGAGGGAGCCCACCACCACCATTTTCAGGGAAGATGGGGGAATCTTCCATGGTATTCCCGAATCCCTAACCCCAGGGCCGCGTCCTCGGCCTATAGGTCACTGAATTTGTCAGTCAAGTGCCCAGGTCCCGGAGCTTCCTTTGCCCAAACTTCCTCCACGGACCTATGAGGGTCCCGGCACCTTTGAGATTCCTGAGGGAATAGACGTCCTGGGGCCACACTTGGGGACTCACCGCTGGTCTGGTAGAGGCCCCTGTGTTCCTTTTCCATCACCCTGTACATTACACGACAGTACCCCACAAAGCTGGTGGAGGAGAGAGTGTAGGGAGCCGATGGTGGTCAGCTCTGCCTGTGCCCCTCTGTGCTACATCCTAAACTATCAGGGTGGGGGTTGGACCCTTCTAATGGGCACCATCTTGTCATAGTGTTGGAAACTCTGGGAAAAAAATTCACTTCCCCTCCTCACTTCATTGTGACAGACATACCTGACTTCCCAGACAAAGTTAAGTCCCACATCCAGGAGATGGACATGCCTAACGTTCTAGAAGGAAAGTCCCGCCCCTAGTTGATGGGTGAGCCTGAGATCCTATAGGAATGGAAGTCCCACCCCCAGACTATGGGCATGCCTGAATCCATATAGGCAGGAAATCCCTCCCCAGCCAATGCAATGCAAGGCCCAGGCCACCACTGAGCAATGGAGGCCCCGTCCCTTTCCACCTGTGCACCACATGCCATTACCTGTACTCGAACTCAGCAACATGGTATTGCATTTGCGGTCAAAACAATCAAAGGAGGGAGAATAGAGCCGCAGGTGAACGACATCGCTGAGCAACTCCAGTTTGTTACTGGCTGTGAAGACGTGGTATCAGCGGCCGCGGATCTGGGGGGGGGACACACAGGGAATGGGGGACACAGGGTGGACGTGGACGGGTGGGGTAGATGGCACCCCGCACCTCACCCACCTCCTAACCAAGGTGCGCTCAAGAGGGTAACATCCCCCTTGTTCTCTAAGAAAACTGCCCTGATCCCAACTCCAAGGGGCCTGTTGGATGAGAAGGCACATTCAGAAATGGAAGGAAAGCTCTGGAAACATGCAGAAAATCAGAGAAAGGAAACCCCAGGAATGAGGAGATGACAGCAATGGAAACCCACGTGGGAATCCTCCTGTAAATCCTCCATCCTCATCAGAATGGATACCCACCTGTAAATGCTCCTTCCTCAATTCAGTAGGGACCCACCCAGAGTCCTGTCCACCCTGGTACCTTCCTGGGGCCCACCATGGCAGATGAAGCCCAACCTGCCCAGCTGAGCATGAGCAACAGGCCGAGCCAAAAACCTGAATTATCCCATGGCTTCTATTTTCCGGAAGTGAAGGCTGCGATGGCGTCCCCAAGTTTTATCTCACAGGCTGTGGGGAGGGCCTGGCGGGAAAAGAGTCACAGTGGGTTGGCCAAGAGGAAAGTGGGCCTTCCTGCATTGATCTGTGTTTGGCCTGTCACATCACATGCTCAAAGTAGCATGATTTCCGTTCATTGATTACATCTATCTCCTTTATCCATGAATCTGATTTTATGGTGGATGCAGTGGGCATTGATTCTGGGGCTAGTTGATGTGTGAGGTTGGGAGTTCAATTTCCAAACTGATAGATGTGTGGTGGGTGGGTAGATGGGTTGATGGTTGGGTGGATGTGTGGGTGGATGGGTGGATGGGTGGGTGGGTGGAAGGGTGGGTAAGTGAACGGGTAGATGGATGGGTGGGTGGATTGGTGGATGGTTGAGTACATGGGTGGATGAGTGAGTGGGTGGGTGGAGGGGTGAGTGTGTGGGTGTTTGAATGGGTGGGTGGGTGAGTGGGTGGCTGGCTGGCTGGATGGATGGGTGGATGGGTGAATGGGTGGGTGGGTGGATGGGTGGGTGTGTGGGTGGGTGAGTGAATGGGCTGATTGAATGGTTAGATGGATGGATTGGTGGGTGAATGGATGGGTGGTTCGATGGATGGATGAATGGATTGATAATTATTAGGAATTTAGGTAAGTAGGTAGTTAGGATGGTAGACAGGAACTAGGTAGATGAGTAGGGAGGTAGGTGGGTTGGAGAGTGCGTGGTTGCGTGGGTGGGTGGGTGAGCAGGTGGGAGGATGGATGGATGTGTAGAGGGGTGGATGGATGAGAGATTGAAGGTTGGATGGATGTGTGGGATAGATGTATAGATAGAGGGATAGATAGATAAATAGATAGAAATACAGACAAATAGACACACAGATGGACAGAGGACTGACAGACGGATGGGTGTGCAGATGGAGGGTGGATGGATGGTTGGGTTGTTGGATTTGGAGGTGGATGAATGGTGTGTGTGTGTATGGATGGGTGGGTGGATGAGGTAATTCATGGGTGGTTGGGTGGGTAGATGGACGGGTGGGTGGGTGATTGTATGGGTGGAAGATTTGGTGGCTAGAAGGATGGATGGATGGATGGATGGCTTGTTGGATGGAGTGTGGGTGGGTGGATGGTTTGCGGATTGGTGTTGTGGATGGATGGATTGGTGGATGGGGTGCATTGGTGGGTGTGTGGATGGATGGATGGATAGATTGATAGATTCCTACAGAGAGGGATAGACACATAGAGGGAGACACATATAGATAAACAGACAGACAGACAGATCAAATGATTTACCAGGAAATCAGGTTCTCTGCCTCAACGACTCACAAAAAGAGACTTTCTTTAGAGAAAAAAAATGACATGACATAGGAAATGAAGGACTGAATTCTCCAAGCTGAACGAGGGTACCTCCCGGGCTGTGGCTTCTGCGGGAAAAATCTGGAAGTCCTGCTGCTGTGTCCTTTATGCTACATTACCCCATTGGGGAACCAATTAGAAAAATAAATGAAATAAAATAAACCACGTGGAAAAAATCAAATTAAATTAATACATATCCTCATTGAGGAGCCAAGTGGAAAAAGCAATCCAATAGAATACCCGAAGCGGAAGAAGAAAATGAAATGAAATGGGATGAAAACCAAGGAATGGGTTTGAGTGCTGAGCACCACACCTGGCGAAGATTCCAGTCTTCCTCCTGATTTAGCTGTCATAGGCCTCAGACCTGCCTTTGCAACTGGGACAATGGAGAATTAATTGGGTTTTTTGCTCCCACCTTGTCTGGTAAGGAAGGAGGGAACGGATGAGGGAAGGAAGCAGGAAGGAAGAAAGGAAGGAGCTAGGGATGGAAGTTGAGAAGGAAGAAGAAAGGAAGGGGGAAGGAGGGAGGGAATAAAGCAGGGAGAGAAGGGAAGTAGGAATAGCTTCAAGGAAGGAGGGAAGGAAGGAAGCAATGAGGGAGGGAGGCTAGGAAGGAAAAGAGTAGGGAAGAAAGGAAAGAAATGAGGAAGAAAGGATGGAAGGAGTTAGATACAGAGGGAAGGAAGAAATGAAGGGAAGAAAGTAGGGGAAGCAAGAAAGATGGAAGAAATGAAGGAGAGAAGGAGGAAAGTAAGGAGGGAAGGAAAGAGGAAAGGAGAAAGTTGGGAAGGTGGGAAAGATGGAAGGAGGAGGAAGGTGGGAAGGAAGGAGGGAAGGAGTTGTGGGCTCTCTCTCTCGACTTCCCCTCGCTGGTGGGGGGGGGAAGGGGCTTGTCTGCCCCTTCCTGTGTGGTCCTTTATCGCTCTCACGTGGGAGCTATGGCCACAGGTAGCCTCATCTCTCTCTCGACTTTCCCTCACTTGGGGGGAAGGGGCTTGTGCGCCCCTTCCTGGGTGGTCCATTATTGCTCTCATGTGGGAGTGATGGCCACGGGTAGCCTCGGTGGTGTGTGGTCGCAGGGTGCCCCAAAACCGCCAAGAACGACACGGATGCGTGGGCCCCTGGAGAAAACCTCTAGGGCTTCTGTTTATTCAAATGAGGAGCCTCCCAGGTATACTCCAAAGGCGGGCACAAGAGAGCGGCCCCTGATTGGTCCCAAGGGGCTGTCCATCAAATGATGTCAGACTTCCTTCTCTTCCTGTTAAAGACAGGGAGGGGAGGGACAGGCTGAGGTCAGCTGTGGCCCCTTAAAGGTGCAGCTGACCCCAACAAGGAGTGATGGTATCAGGAACAGAAGTGGCAAGGGAGGAAGGAAGGAGCGAAGGTGGGAAGAAAGGAAAGAAATGAGGAAGGAAGGATGGTGGAGTTAAGTTGGGAGGGCAGGAACAAAGAAATTGGGGAAGGAACGAAGGGAAGGAAGGAAGGAGGGGAGGAAGGCAGGAAGCAGAAGAGAGAGTGAAGGAAGAAGGGAAGGATGGAAGGAGGGAACGACCTAAGGTGAGAAGGAGGGATGGGAGGAAGGAATGAAAGGAGGAAGTAAGAATAGAAGGTGTTAGAAAATGGGGAAGGAAGGAAGGGAAAGGAGGAGGTAGGAGGAAGAGATTAAGGAGCAAAGGAAGAATTGAACAAAGGAAGGAGGGAAGGGTGGAAAGAAGGAGGGAAGGATGGAAAGAGGGTGAGAGAGGAGGAGAGAAAGAATGAGGGGGAAGGAAGAAAGGAGGGAAAGAATGGAGGAGCAAAGGTGAAATGGAAACAGAGAAGGATGGAGGGTAGTTACTGAGAAAGGTAGAAGGGAAGAAAATGGGAAGGAAGGAAGGAAGAATTGAAGAAGTTAGTGAAGGAAGGATTGAGTGCAGGAAGGAAGGATGGAGAGAGGGAAGGGCAGAAGAAAAAGGGAGGGAAGGAAGGAAGAAGGGAAGGCATAAAGTCGGGAAGGAAGGAGAGGAAGGGGGAAGGAAGGTTGGAAGGAGTTACACAAGGAGGGGAAGGAAGAAAAAAGGGAAAGAATGAAGGAGCGAATTTGGGAAGAAAGGAGGAAGGAAACAGGGAAACAAGGAGGGAAGGTAGGAAGAAGAAGAGTTAAGGGAGGTAGGAGGGATGAAACGAAGGAAGGAAGGGTAGAAGCAAGAAGGGAAGGAAGAAGGAGGAAAAGAAGGAAGGAAGGATGGTGGCAAGGAAGAATGGAGGGAGGGAAGCAAGGAAAGAAGGAGGGAAGAATGGAGGGAAGTCAGTGTGGAAGGAAGGGATGGAAGGAGAGAAGGAAGGAAGAAAGGAAGAATAGATGGAAGAAATTGAAGGAAGGAAGGAGGGAAAATGGAGGGTGGGAAGGAATAAAGGAGGGAGGATAGAACAAAGGAGAGAAGGAAGTGAGGAAGGAAAGAGAAGGAATGGAAGGAGGGAGAGAGGAAGCAGTGGAAGGAGGGAAGGAATAGTGAAGGAAGTAGGGAAAGAAGGAAGTAGGGAAAGAGGGAAGGAAGTAGGGATGGATGGAGGGAAGGAGGGAAGGAGAAAAGGAGGGAACGAAAGAATGAAATCGAGTTCTAGGCTAGGCTTCTTGTCCTCAGGCTTAGAGGACTCGAACCTGCAGCTCCTGGCCTCCAGTGACCCGTGCCCCCTGGTTGAGAACGGAAACCCATGGACCTTCGTGCACTGCATAGGGTTCAGTCAGGGGTTCAAGTACCTGAACCTCACTTTTTTACTCCAAAGTCACCTGGGAAGGCGAACATATCTCCCACTTGTCACCCCAGCTGTGCCCAATGCTGACATGGAGAGACAGAGAGAGAGAGGTGGAAGCATGAGCAACAAGATGGCCCACTGAGGCCAACACAGAAATCTGCACACCCCACTGACTGAGATGAATCCAGGCCTTGTGCACCTCACTGAGGCCCTTGCGATTGTTGCATGTTCCAGTGACACCAATACAGACCTTACACACTCCAGTGAGAGCAACAGATACATTGCACACCGCACTGAGGCCAATACAGCTCTTTACGTGCACCATTGATTCCAATACGGGTCTTGCGCACCTCACTGAGGCTGATACACACCTTGCACACCACCTCTGATGCCAGTAGCTGCCTTGCAAACTCCACTTACTGCAATACACGCCTTGCACAACTCACTGAATCCAATACAGGCCTTGCATAGTCCACTGAGGCCAAATGCAATCCTTTGTACAACCCAGAATGAGGCCAACGCAGGCATTGAATGCCCCAGCAGGGGGAGAACAGGTGATCGCACACCCCACTGAAGACAATGTGAGCATTTGCACCACCACACTGAGGACAATGTCAGCCTCTGTGTTCCACTGAAGCCAATGCAGGCCCCACACACTCGACTGAGGCTAATACAATTGTTTGAACAGCCCACTGAGGCTGTTCACACACCCACATAGGCCAGTACAGGCCTTGCACGCCCCAGTGAGGCAAATGCAGGCCTTTTTTTTCACTAAGGTAAAATAGTGTCCTATCGCACACACCGCCGAGGATGACACAGGCCTTGCAAAGCCCACTGAGACCGACAGATGCCTTGCGGGCCCCACTGGGGACAATGCAGGCCTTGAATGCTGCAGTGAGGCCCATACAGAACTTACACACTCCAGTGAGGGCAATGCAAGCATTTTCACAGATGACTGAGAGCAAGGCGGTCCTTTATTCCACCAGAGAAAGCACAGGTGTTGAATGCCCCAGTGAGGGCAATACAGGCGATTGCACATGACACCGAGGCCGATGCAATACCCAAAGGCAGCAATGAGGCCAATATAGGCCTTAAATACTCCTGTGAGAGCAACACAGATGTTTGCACACCCCACTGAGACTAATAGGGTCTTTGCGTGACCCACTGACACTGATTCAGCCTTTATACATTCCACTGAAATGGATAAGGGACTTCAAGAGTTTACCAAGCAAGAACACAGACCTTTTTCCCACCCTTCTGGTGTCAAACACAGGCTTTGTCCATTTCCGTCTGAAGCCACAAGTGACCTTGCACACTACCCTGACACCAATGCAGGCCTTGCACACCACACTGATGCCAATGCACGCTTTGCATTCTCCACTGAGGCCAAATATACTCCTTGTGCACATCCCACTGAGGACAATGCAGTCAATTTGCTCCCCACTGAGGCCAATAGAGTTGTTTCCAATCCCCCATTGAGGCCAATGCAGGCCTTTGCACGCCCCATTGAGACCAACACATGCCTTACATTGTATACTACCACATAATGCGGTCCTTTGCACAGCCCACTGAAGTCTAATGTGGGCATTTTGCATGCCACTCTGAGGTCAGTGGTGACCTTGTGCTCCCCGCTGACTCCAGCCCTGGCCTTTGCACAGCCCACCTAGTGCAATACAGGCCTTTGAGGGAAATACATCCTTGTACATGCTGATTGAGGGAAATACAAGCATTTGCACACCCCACTGATGCCGCAAGGCCATCCAAAATTTTGCAGCTGAAGTGACAGGCTGGAAGCCACTGGGGCCTCAGCCTGGAGAATTCATTCCTTCATTTCCCTACTTTCATGGCATTATTTTTTCTCTTAAAAAATCCCCTTTTTGTGGGTTGGGTGGGCAGAGAACCTTGTTCCATAGCCGGGTTGTGAATGTAGTAATGGAAAATAATTATGGTCACTTCCAAGGGGTGTTTAGGGGTGGCTTCCATTCCAGTATGTTCTCCTGTGATCTGTGATAGCAGGGATATGAATATATCTCAATATATGTAAGCACAACAATATCTATCTATCTACTGATATGCCATGTAATTACCTATTCACCCACCCAACCATCCACCCATCCAACCATCCATCCACCCATCCAGCCACACATCCACCCATTAACCCAACCACCCACCATTCTCTCAACATACCCATCCACCCATCCATCCATCCACCCATTCACACATTCATACATCCACCCATTCACCCATCCACCCTTCCATCCACACATCCACCCATCCACTGATCCATCATCCACCCATACATCCACCCACCCATCCGTCCACCACCCTCCCACCCACCCAGCCATTCAACCATGCATCCATCCGCTCACCTACCCACAAACCCACCCATACAACACCCCATCCACCCATCCATCCACACACCCACCCATCCATCCACCCACCCATTCACTCAACCAACCACCTTTCACCCATCCGTCCACCCATCTACCCATCAATTAACCCACCCACCCACCCAGCCAGCCACTCATCCACCCATCGATCCACTCACCCAATCATCCACCCATCCACCCATCCACCCACAAACCCATCCAACCATCTACCCACCCATCCATCCACTCATGCAACCATCCATCCATCCATCCACCCACCCACCTATCCATCTATCCATTGGCCATCTGTCCATTGTTCCAGCAATCTAAACATTTATCGATCTAAATATGCAACCATCCACCCACCCATCCAGAAACCCATCCAAGCCATCCAACCACCCCCGTCCAGGCACCCATCCACCCATCCACCAATCCCTCAATCCACCCATACACCCACACACCCATCTCTCCACCCACCCATCCAGCCACGTACCCAACCACCCATCCACCCATCCACCCATCCAACAACCCACCCATCCAATTACCCATCCACCCACCCACCCATTAATCTACCCACCCCCCACCATCCATCCAGCCATCCAGCCAGCCAGCCATCCACCCATCCACCTATTCATCCAATCACCCATCTATCCATCCTTCCACCCATCCATTCATCCATCCATTCATGACACATCCATCCACCTGCTCATCCACCCCTCCACCAATCCATCCATCCACTCACTCACCCATCCACCTAACCATCTATCCATTGGCAGTCTGTCCATTTTTCCAACAATCTAATTATTTATACAACTAACTATGCAACCATCCACCCACCCTCCCAGAAACCCATCCAAACACCCATCCATCCATCCAACCACCCCTGTCCATGCACTTATCAACCCACCCACCAATCCCTCAATACACCCATACACCCATACAACCATCTCTCCACCCACCCATCCAGCCAACCACCCATCCTCCCATCCATCCTTCCAAAAACCCACCCACCGAACAGTGGAGTGTGTAACGCCTGCCTAGGCCTTAGTGGGGTACGCAAAGTCCTGAGTTTGTCCGTGGTAGAATATGCAAGGAGCTCATTGATCTCAGTGGGGTGTGCAAAGACTTGTATTGCTCTGACTAGAGTGTGTAAGGTCTGTATTGATTTCACTGCAGTATGCACGGCCAGCATTAGCCTCAGCAGGACCCGTAAAAGGATTAGAGTTATGTTTAGTGGCCACAGGGTTGCCTTGGGGGTAGCATTGGTGTCTTCCTTCTCCATGTCTCATGTACTGTCGTGGCTGCTGCAGAGAGCGGATTTGGTTGGCCTTTGGTGTGTGTGGATTTTGTGACTAGGAAAATCCTTTTAAAGTTGTCACCCTGCTTAAACCAGTAGGTTATCAGCCTACAAAAGCCAGAGTACTCAGAGTAAGCAACCAGGGAATATTGGAAGATTTCAAATGTCTTTAACCAGTCTGTGTAAAAATTTGCAGGCAACCCAGCAGGAGGGGACTCAGAGAGATGCCATTACAGCCTCACCCAGATCCAACCCATGTCTCCTGCCTGCCTCCATCACACATAAATAATGAAGCCTACTGATTTGGGATGGAAGACACAGCTATGGCGGAAGCTGAGAATTTTACATTGTCCTGACCCTTTGCCCTGTGATTGTCATTCATTTGTGTTCTCTTCCACCTTCCAGTAAGGTTAAATGATATGATTTGATGGCACATGGATCTCATTCAGTCTCCTGTTCTCTAAGTGTTATTGCAGAACTCTGGAAAGTATTTGTTGGTCAATTCCCAACAAGTTACATGTAAGCTCTATTCCTATTGTTCTCCTTGTTGCTTTAATTGGAAATAAAAAGGTCTTTTATGGCTAAAAGTCCTCGGATTGCAGTTCAAAGCCAGCCCAGGCAGAAGAAAAAAGAAGAAACTCCGTCTAAAACTCCATCTCCCAACTAACTAGCAAAGAGCCTGACTGGAAGCTTGGCTCAAGAGAACTAGCGAAATGCTGAAAGTGGCACCATGACGCAAGTGGTAGAGCACTAGCCTCGAGCAGAAGTGCTCAGGGACAGTGCCCAATCCTTGAGTTCAAATCCCATGAATGCCAACTTGGACATACATATATATATATATATATGTGCCTGTGTCTGATTACTCCCAACCAGTTCAGTATCCCTAAACACTTCCTTCCTGCCCCCAGTCCAGTTATAACTCTTTCCTTGTATTGGATCACAATTGGGTTTATGATCCAAATGGAAATTTTCTGCCTTGTGCCCAGGGTGTGTTGTCCCTTCCATGTCGTTCATGTTAACTCATCCTGTGACCTTGTCAGCCTTTTGCCTGACCTTTTCAAAAGTCTATTTTAACAGGATAAAATCCCTCAACTAGGATGCCACCTGGGAACTTGCAGTTCAAGGCCATCCTCTTACTACACTGCTGTGCCCAGAGCAGATCTGGACGCTGAAGGCCCCAGCCCCAGGATTACTTGATGTGCCCAAGCTTCAGGAGGTGGCCAGAGGAGACCATGAGACCCATTGGCACTGATAAACATTCTCATGGAAATGATGAGGACATTTACCAACCAAACTTGAAGGTACCAAGCCAAATGATGAATCAGTGACCCCTGACTACTTCGCCCCTTACAGCAGGAAGGAGTTCCAGAAGAAACAACCTCTTCCCATACTCCAGGCCTGGTACCCCTCCTCAGTTATTAATAAACAACAAATGGGGGAATGTTAGCATTTCCCTAGCCTCAGGTCCTCAGCTCCTCCCTCTAGCCCCCAGATCCACCTATACCTAATGAGCCCCTCCTACTCACTACCTAACAACTTCCCCTTTACACCCAGGGAGAAGCTGCCATCTGGATAAGATGCAGACGCCATGTAGCTACCTCCCCCGTGGGAATTATGGCCCCACTAATGAACCTCCTAATGAACCTTCTTCTCCTGCCTGTGATTATCTCCGCGTGGTCCTCTGGGATGGCCAAGACATATGCTTTCAGGGAACCCTGGGAACTCAGTGAGGTGAAGCTCACCTCAAACATGACTGGCAGGTAGTAATATGCACAGGTGGCCACACACAGCATTAAGAAGAGGAGGATAACCCCCCTCTTCATCCTCTACACCCCAACTTCCTGCCTCTGCAGGTTCTGCTCCTGCTTTCCTCTCTCGGAGCTGAGCTCGTGCAGGCCAATGCCACGTCCAACCAATAATTTAAAAAAAAAAACCTTGGGGCTTCGCCAGAAAATAATTAGAGCAGAAAAAATAAGAAATCCTTCCTTTTCCCGGTTGGCAACCTCGGGCTGGAGGCCGATGGCGTTGGAATCCGGAGGACGACGGAAATCCAGGTTGAGTGAGGTGCAAAGGGCCTAGTTCCACCGATTATTTTTATTTCCTTATTCAACTAAATATATTTCATTTTATTTATTTTTCCACTTGGTTCCCTAATTGGATAATGAAGCGTAAAGGACACAGCCTCAAGTCCTTCCAGTTTTCCAGCTAAAGTGACAAGACAGGAACCTCTGGAGTTCAACTTGGAGAATTCAGACCTTCATTTCCCTAAATCATGTCATTGATTTTTCTCCAAAAATATCCCTTTTTTTGTGGGGCCGGTGGGCAGATAACCTTGTTGCATAGCTAAGTTGTGCAGTGTAGTGATGGAAAATCATGATGGTCACTTCCTCGGGGTGTTTAGAGGTGTCTTGCATTCCCGTATGTTCTTCTGTGATGCAGGATATCAATAGATTTAATATCTCAAAATAGGAGGAACTACATCAAATTCTATCTAACTACTTATCTATGCTCTATTTAACTATCCCTCCACCACCCCCATCCTCCCATCAACCCACCCACACACACATACACCCATCCACCACCCACCCAACCACCCGCCCACCCATTAAGCCAGGCAGCCACACTGACACCGACCCACCTACCCACGAACATACCAATCCATCAACCACCCACCCATGCACATGTCTACACATCCAAACATCCACCCAACCATCCACCCACTAATCACCCAACCAACTATCCATCCATCCATCCACCCATCCATCCATCCAACCATCCAGCCACACACCCATTCATCCACGCACCCATCTACCCAACCATGCATCCACACACCCACCCATTCTTCCATCAGCCTGTCTCTCCATCTGCCACTGTCTCTCTCTCTCTCTATCTGTCTGGGAATCCATCTATCTATCTATCCATCAATCTGTCCATTTCTTTATCCATCCACACTCCCATATACCCACCCACCTAACCACCGAAATTTCCATGCATCCACCCACCCACCCATCCAGCAACTCATCTATCCATCCACCTGCCCAGACACCCGCCTGTCTGTCCATCCTTCCGTACTCCATCCGTCCATCTGTCCGAATATCTGTGTGTTTGTGTGTCCATGTATCCATCTATCCTTATATCTCTCTACACTTCAATCTGTCCATCCTTCCACACACTCACCCAGATGTCCACCCATCCATCCATCTATCAATCTATCTGTTTGTGTAGCTAGCTGTCTGTCTGTATATCTCTTTTTCTGTCTATCTAAACACCTAACACTCCCTTTATCTATCCATCAATCTATCCATCCCTTACACATCCATTCATCCGTCTATTTATCTAAGTATCTACCCATCTATCTATCTATCCATCAATCTATCCACCATACACTCGACCTCCCATGTATCCATTCATTTATCTATCCATCTGTCTGGGTATCTCTCTCTGTTTGTCTATCTAACCATTGATCAGTCTATTAGTCTATCCTTCAAACTATCCATCCATGCATCCATCCATCCATTTATCTATTCATCTATCTATCTATCAATCAATCAATCAATCTATCTATCTATCTATCTATCTACTATCTGGGTTTGTGTCTATTTGTCTATCTCTCTTTCTATCAATCTATCCCGCAACCAATCTGTCCATCTATCCATCCATCCATCCTTACATACATAGATACATCCATCCACCCACCCACTTATCCAACCACCCTTCCATCTGTCCACCCATCCATCCATTCTTCCAACCATCCAAAGAGCCACCCAATCTCAGATCCATCCAACCTCCTACCTGCTAAACCATCCACCCACTCAACCACACACCCTTCAACACACCTACCTCCCTACAAACATACCTACATTCCTTTCTATCTTCCTACATACCTACTTACCTAACTTCCTATGTAGCTATCTATCCATCCAACCATTCATCCATCTATCTGTCCATCCATCCAACCATCCATCCTCCCATCCATTCATGCATCCACCCATCCATCCATCCTTCCAATGAACCATCTATTCATCCACCCATCCATCCACCCACCCATCCAAATATCCATCCAACCATCCACCCACCAATCCACACACACACCCATCCACCCATCTTGTCCACCCACCCATCCACCCACTTACCCATCTGTTGGGGTCCTTGGCCCCCAGCACTTCTCCTGGCCACAGGGTGTCATCCCTGAAATACAAGTGATGGGTGTGCCTGAGTTCCTAGGGGAAGGGAAGTCCCGCCCCAGGTGATGGACGTGCCTGACTTCCTAGAGGAAGGGAAATCCCACCTCCTGGTGATGGTCTGAGGCCTGCATTGGCCACAGTGGGGTGTGCAAAAGGACAGCTTTGTGCTTCAGTGGAGTATGCAAGAATCTTGTTGGACTCAGTGGGGTGTGCAAAGGCTTGTATTGGAGTCGGTGAAGTGTACAAGGCCGCTAGCATGATTAGACAGGTGCATGCAAGGGCCACCCTTGACCTCAGCAGGGTGTTCAAAAGTACTGTATTTGGCGGCAGTGGGCTATGCAAGACCTGTAGTGGACTCAGTTCATTGTGCAAAGACTTGTATTGCTCTCTGGAGTCTACAAGAGTTCAGTTGGCTTCAGTGGGACCTTTGGGGACTGCATTGGGCTCAGTGGGGTGTGCAAATGCCTGCATTGGCTTCCGTGTAGCTTGCAAGTCCCGCATAGGCCTCAGTGGGTTAGGCAAAGTCAGGTGATTGTTCTTGGTAGAAAATGCAAGGTGCATATTGATCTCAGTTGGATGTGCTCTCAGTGGTGTGTGCAAAGATTTGTGTTGGTCTATATTGTGTAAGGTCTATATTGACCTCACGGCCATATGCAAGACATGCATTGGTTTCAGTGGGGCTCGCAAGGCTACATCGGCCTCATTGGGCTGGGCAAATGCTTGTATTACCCTCACAGGGGGTGTACAAGATCTGGATTTCTTTCAAAGGCCTTTTTTGGACTCAGGGGGCTGTGCAAAGGCCTGGGCTGGCATTTGTGGGGAGTCCAAGGTCGCTACTGTCCTCAGAGGGTCTTCGAAATGTCCCCATGAGACCTCAGTGGGGTGTGAATATGCCTGCGTTTCATGTGTTGGCCTCATTGGGTGTTGGGCAAAAGATTGCATTTGGCTTCAGTGGACGACGCTGTGCCTGAATTGGAATCAGTGAGGTGGGCAATGCATGTGTTGGTCCCAATGGTGATAGCAAAGAGATGTATTGGCCTCAGTGGTGTGTGCAAACACTCTCTCGCTCTTCCCTCCTTCCTTCCCTTTTCCTCTGCTCCTTCTTTCCCTCCTTCCCAATCGTCCTCAACCCTCCCTCCCTCCCTCCCTCCTTTCCTTCCTTCCTTCCTTCCTTCCTTCCTTCCTTCCTTCCTTCCTTCTTTCCTTTCCTTCCCTATTTGCTTCCCTCATTCCATCCCTCCTTCATTCCCTCCCAACCTGCTTCCCTTCTTCCCTCCTTCACTCTTTCATTCCCTTTTTCATCCCTCCTCCTTCCCATCATTCCTTCCTGCCATCCCTCCTTCCTTCCATCCTTCTCACCTTCCTTTCCCCCTTCCTCCTTCCTTTGCTTCCCTCCTTCTTTCCTCCCTCCGTCCTTCCTTCCTTTCCTTCCCTCCTTCCATCCTTTCCACCTTTCCTCCTTCTTTCCCTACTTCCTTCCTAAATTCCTTCTTTCCCTCCCTTTATGCGTCTTTCCTTCCCTTTTTCCTTCCTCCTTTCTTCCCCTAATTCCCTCCCTCTCTCCCTCCCTCCCTCCCTCCCTCCCTCCCTTCCTTTCTTCCTTTCTTCCTAGCTTCCTTCCTCTCTCATTCCTTCAGATATTCACATAGACTCACCCCTCAAGCCCACATACCCGACAGGCACCCCCACAGAACAAGAGAACTGTGAGAACTCAGTGGGGTAAAGCTCACCTTATACATGACCGGCAGGTAGTAATCCACGCTGGTGGCCATGCACAGGAGAAGGAGGAGGAGGAAAAACACCATCCTCAGCCCCTGCACCCCAAGTTCCTTTTCCTGGTTGGCGAGGCTGGGCCAGAGGCAGATGGTGTCGGAATCCGGAGGACAATGGGAATCCAGGCCGGGTGAGGTGCTCAGCGCCCAGTTCAATTTATTATTTTTATTTCCTAATTCCACTGGATATATTTCATTTAATTAATTTTTAACTTGGTTGCCCAATCAGGTAACGAAGTGTAAGGAGCAGAGCAACAAGGCCTTCCAAAATTTTCCAGCTGAAGTAACAGGCCAGGAGCCTCCAGGGCCTCAGCTTGGAGAATTCACTCCTTCATTTCCCTATGATATGGCATTGATTTTTCTCTTAAAAAAACCATTTTTGTGGGTCTAGAGGGCAGAGAACTTCTTTCTGTAGCCAGGTTGTTCAGCGTAGTGATGGAAAATCATGATTTTCACTTCCTGGGGTTGTTTAGAGGTGGCTTACATTACAGAATCTTCTCCTTAGTTATGTGACAGCAATGGATACAAATACATCTCAGAATATATGGAAATACATCAATATCTATCTATCTACCTATCTTCTATTTATCTATGCATCTATTCATCCACCAAACCATCCAACTAACCACCATCCATCCAACCACCCATCGACCCATCCACCCATCCACCCCCCCACCCAGAAACCCATCCAAGCACCCATCCATCCATCCACACAGCCGTCCATCTGCCCATCCACCAATCCACTATTCCCTTCAAACTCCCATCCACCCACGCATCCATCCAAGCACCCATCGACCAATCCACCCAACCATCTACCTACACACCCACCCAAAAACCCATCCATCCACCCACCAACCCAACATCTACCATCCATCCATCCATCCATCCATCTACCGATTCATCCAACCACTCACCCATCCATACAACCTCCAATCCACCCACCCACCCATCCATCCACTTATCCATACATCGATACATCTATCCATCCAACCATCCATCCACCCACCCATCCATCCATTTCTCCATCCATCCCCCAATCCATCCATGACCCATCCATCCACCCACCCACCCATCCACCCACCCACTGAAATATCCATCTATCCATTGGGCCATCTGACCATTTTTCCAAAAATTTAACCATCTATCCATCTAATTATGCACCCAGATATCCACCCCGACAACCACACTTCCAACTGCCTGTCTCTCCATTGTTAGTCTGTCTCTCTGTCCTCCTTTCTTTCTTTCTTTCTTTCTTTCTTTCTTTCTTTCTTTCTTTCTTTCTTTCCATCTGTCCAAGCACATGCTTGTCTGTCTGTCCTTCCGTCCTCCATCCGTCCGTCTCTCTGTCTCTCTCTGGGTGTCTGTGTGTCTATGTATCCATCTCTCCCTCTATCTCTTTATACATCAATCTGTCCATCCTTCCACCCACCCACACAGCTATCCACCCATTCATCCATATATCAATCTCCTATTAGTCTACCTACCTAGCTGTTTGTTTGTTTATCTCTGTGTCTCACTAACCACTTAACACAGTCTTTATCTCTCCATCAATCTGTACGTCCCTCTATACATCCATCCGTCTATTTATCTATCTACCCGTCAATCTATCTATCCATCTGTCTGTCCATCTGTCTGTCTGTCAATCTCTCTGTTTGCCAACTATCCATCGAACACTCTATTTGTCTATCCCTCCAACTATTCATCCCTGTATCCATACACGTAGCTATCCATCCATTTATGTATCCATCTATCCATTTATCTGCCTATCTATCTATCTATCTATCTATCTATCTATCTATCTATCTATCTGTGTTTGTGTAGAATATTTCAGAATATTCCAGAATAGAATGGAATAGAATAGAATAGAATGGAGTAGAATATTCTAGAATAGAATAGAGTAGAATAGAATAGAATGGAGTAGAATATTCTAGAATAGAATAGAAAGGTGTAGAATATTCTAGAATAGAATAGAATAGGAGTAGAGTATTCTAGAATAGAATAGAATGGAGTAGAATATTCTAGAATAGAATAGAATGGAGTAGAATGGAGTAGAATATTGTAGAATAGAATAAAATAGAATGGAGAAGAATAATCTAGAAAAGAATAGAATGGAATGGAATCGAATGAAATAGAATATTCTAGAATAGAGTGGATTAGAGTAGAATATTCTAGAATAGAATAGAATGGAGTAGAATATTCTAGAATAGAATGGAATGGAATGGAATGGAGTAGAACATTCTAGAAGAGAATAGAATGGAATGTAAAGGAAGGTAGTAGAATATTCTAGAATAGAATTGAATAGAGTAGAATAGATTACAATAGAATAGAATAGGAGTAGAATATTCTAGAATAGAAAGGAATGGAATGGAGTAGGATACTCTAGAATAGAAGAGAATCAAACAGAAGAGAATACAATGGATTGGAGTAGAATATTCAGGAATCGAATCGAATAGAGTAGAAAGAAGTAGAATATTCTAGAATAAAATGGAATCAAATTGAATCGAATAGAATCGAATCGAATCCAATAGAATAGAATAGAAAAGAGGAGAATGGAGAAGAATATTCGAGAATAGAGTAGAATAGAAAGGAGTAGAATATTCCAGAATATTCTAGAATAGAATGGAATAGAATAGAATAGAATGGAGTAGAATATTCTAGAATGGAATAGAATGGAGTAGAATATTCTACAATAGAATGGAATAGAATGGAGTAGAATATTCTAGAATAGAATAAAATAGAATGGAGTAGAATATTCTAGAATGGAATAGAATAGAATGGAATCGAATGGAGTACAAAATTCTAGAATAGAATGTGTTGGAGTAGAATATTCTAGAATAGATTAGAATAGAATAGAATAGAGTAGAATATTCTAGAATAGAATAGAATAGAATAGAATGGAATGGAATGGAGTAGAATATTCTAGAATAGAATAGAATGGAGTAGAATATTCTAGATTGGAATGGAATAGAATGGAATAGAATAGAATGGAGTAGAATATTCCAGAAATGAATGGAATAGAATGGAGTAGAATATTCCAGAATATTCCAGAATAGAATGGAGTAGAATATTCTAGAATAGAATAGAATAGAATGGAGTAGAATATTCTAGAGTAGAATAGAATAGAATAGAATGGAGTAGAATATTCTAGAATAGTATGGAATAGAATAGAGTAGGAGTTGAATATTCTAGAATACAATAGAAAAGAATGGAATGGATTGGAGTAGAATATTCTAGAATAGAATAGAATGGAGTAGAATATTTTAGAATATAACTGTCCACCCACCCATCCAACCACCCACCTACCCACCCATCCAATCACTGTGATGACACAGTGGATATGAAGTTATGATGGGCACAAGATCTCAATGGGTGTGTAAGATCCTCATATTTGTGCCGTCTAATGAGTATAAGATCACACTGAATATGAGGTCAAAATTTGTATAAAGTTCTTCTTGGTGTGATTCTTCCCACACAGGGGTGTAAGGATCTAATAAGTTTACACTGAATATGCTGTCACAATAGTTGTGAGGTCACAATGGCTGTCAGGTCCCAATGGTGTTTGTAAATCCACAATGAGAATAAGATCTTAATAGGCCTGAGGTCAATGGGGTTATAATCCTAATGGATAGGCGATCACTGTGAGTGAGATCAAATAGCCTTTGCTGCTACTGGTTGTGAAGTCACCTGGGTATGAAGTCACAATGCGTGTTAGATCCTTATGAGCACATGATCCTAATCGGTATGAAGTAAAAAATGTTTATATTTCTAATGAGAAGTTTGAAGTAACAATGGATGTCACGTCTTAATATTTTTTTTTTTTTGGCCAGTCCTGGGGCTTGGACTCTGGGCCTCAGCACTGTCCCTGGCTTCTTTTTTGCTCAAGGATAGCACTCTGCCACTTGAGCCACAGCGCCACTTCTGGCCATTTTCTGTATATGTGGTGCTGGGGAATCGAACCCAGGGCCTCATGTATATGAGGCAGGCACTCTTGCCACTAGGCCTTATCCCCAGCCCCACGTCTTAATATTTTTGAGTTCACAGTGACCATTATTCCTAATGAGTGTGAGGTGGTACAGGGTTTGAGGTCACAATAAGTAGGTACCTTAAGTCATAATTGGCATAAGGTTGCATGGGTGTGTGATCCCAAGAGGCTTGTGGTCATAACTGATTTGGAATGACAATGTGTGTGACAGTGTACAAGTTGGTGTAAGGTCACACATGCTGTCATAATGGCCATGAGGCCCTGGTGGGTGTTGGTCAATAGGCATGAGGTCCTATCAAGTGTTTGAGGTCCCACTGGACATGAGGTCAAAATGGGTGTTGAATTTCAAATGGGCAAGGGTCCCAATGGGTGTAAGATATTAATGTGCATGTGGTCCCAATGGGTTTGTAGTCCCAATGGGTATTAGGTCCTAATAGGTATTTTGTATACTATCACAATTGGCATGAATCTTAATAGGTAATATTACTGTGGGTGTCAGGTCCAATTGAGGGTATGGGTATGATATCCTAATGAGTGACTCTCTTATGTGTGTGAAGTCACAATGAGTGTGAGGTCACAATGGGTGTTAGGTATTAGTTGATGTGAAGCCACAATGGGAATTAGGACACGATGTGTATGATATCCTAAGGGGTGGGAGGTGCTAATATCCATGTAGTCACAGTGAATGCAGGGTCACCATGGGAGTGAAGCATGAGTGTGAAATGTGGTCAAAATGGGCATGATACCACATGGGCATGAAGACATAATAGATGTGAGATCCTCAGATTTTATAAGTAATCATGGATGTGAGGTCATAATGGATAGAACATAGAAACAATTGTGAGTTCACAATGTGTGTGATGTCAAAAATTGTGTTTCATAATAGATGTATACCTATGGATATGTAGTTCAAACTGGGAAAGTTGACAAAATCACTGTGAGATTCGCAGAGTGTAAGACCAAACTATACTAAGGTCCTATTGTTTGTAGTGTCAAAATGTGTTTGTGGTCACAATGAGCATGAGGACCATATGGATGTGAAAACCTAATGGGATATGAGGTCAAAATATGGGTGAGGTCACAATGATCACAACAAGGTCCCAATTGGAGCTATGTGGTCACAAGGTTCATGAGGTCACAATGGATCTGAGGTCTTATTGGTATGAAGTGAGATTGGGTCTAATAGGCATGAGGTCAAAATGTGAAGTGCACAGAATGTATTAGGTATTTGTAGGTGTGAGGTCAGAGGGTACGTGAGGTCTTAATTATGGCATGAAGTTCTAATGGCTGTTAAATGCAAATGAGCTGAGGTCACAATGAGCAGGAGCCCCCCGCCCACACTCACCATGTGTGTAACGTTAAATGGATTTGAGGTCTTAATCAGAAGAGTGAAGGGACAATGGGCATGATGTCGAATGAACCTGCATTCAATGAAATGCCTCTCTCACCTCTAGGCTTTTCATCATGGAGTGGAGAATTCCCTCCACCTAGCAAGAAGCACTAGGAGGGCTGAAAGAAGTAACTTAAACTCAGCATGCCTACTTCCTGACAGATGTGAGGTCATAGTGTGTGTGAGTTCACAATGCATTGAATTCATTGTGATGTGACAGTGAATATGTGTCTAATGTGTGTGAGGGAAGAGGGTATGTGAGGACATAGTGAGTTTTTGTTGACAGTAGGCCAAGGTCCTAACTGATATGAGGACTGAATTGATGTGAAGCCAAATGGGCACGAAGTTGTAATGAATGTGAGGTCACAATGGATTTGAGTACATAATAGAGCTAGAGTAGAATAGAATGGAGTAGAATATTCTAGAATGGAATGGAATAGAATGCAACAGAATAGAATGGAGTAGAATATTCTAGAATACAATAGAATGCAGTAGAATATTCTAGAATAGAATAGAATGGAGTAGAATGGAGTAGAACAATCTGGAATAGAATAGAAGAGAATGGAGTAGAATATTCTAGAATGGAATGGAATGGAATAGAATAGAATGGAGTAGAATATTCTAGAATTGAATGGAATAGAATGGAGTAGAATATTCCAGAATATTCAAGAATGGAATGGAATAGAATAGAATTGAATGGAGTAGAAAATTCTAGAATAAAATAGAATAGAATAGAATAGAATGGAGTAGAATATTCTAGGATAGAATAGAATGGAGTAGAATGGAGTAGGATTTCTACTCCATTCCATTTCATACCATTCCATTCTATTCTAGAATATTCTACACCTATTCTATTGTATTCTATTCTAGAATATTCTACTCCATTCTATTGTATTCTCTTCTGTTCATTCGATTCGATTTGATTCCATTTTATTCTAGAATATTCGAATCCATTCTACTCTATTCGATTTGATTCTCGCATATTCTACAACATTCCATTCTATTCTATTTGATTCTCTTCTAGAATAGAATGGAATAGAATAGAAAAGAATGGAGTAGAATATTCTACAATGGAATACAAGGTAGTAGAATATTCTAGAATAGAATAGAATAGAATAGAATAGAGTAGAATATTCTAGAATTGAATAGAATACAATAGAATAAAATGGAGTAGAATATTCGATAATAGAATGGAATCGATTGGAGAAGAATATTCAAGAATAGAATGGAATTGAATGGAGTAGAATATTCCAGGGTATTCTAGAATAGAATGGAATAGAATAGAATAGAATGGAGTAGAATATTCTAGAATTTTATAGAATGGAGTAGAATATTCTAGAATAGAATAGAATACAATAGAATAAAATGGAGTAGAATATTCGATAATAGAATGGAATCGATTGGAGTAGAATATTCAAGTATAGAATGGAATTGAATGGAGTAGAATATTCCAGAGTATTCTAGAATAGAATGGAATAGAATAGAATAGAATGGAGTAGAATATTCAACAATAGATTACAAGGTAGTAGAATATTCTAGAATATAATAGAATGGAATCGAATGGAGTAGAATATTCTAGAAAAGAATAGATTGGAGTTGAATATTGTAGAATAGAATAGAATAGAATAGAATAGAATGGAGTTCGATATTCTAGAATTGAATAGAATAGAATAGAATGGAGTAGGATATTCTAGAATAGAATAGAATAGAATATTCTTGAATAGAATATTCTAGAATAGAATAAAATAGAATAGGTTGGAGTAGAATATTCTAGACTAGAATGGAATGAAGTAGAATATTCTAGAATAGTATAGAATGCAACGGAATGAAGAAGAATATTCTAGATTAGAATAGATTGTAGTAGAATATTCTAGAATAGAATAGACTAGAATAGAATGGAGTAGAATATTCTAGAATAGAATAGACTGCAATGGAGTAGAATATTGTAGGACAGAATAGAATAGAATAAAATGCAGTAGAATATTCTAGAGTAGAATGGAATATAATGGGATAGAATATTCTAGAACAGAATTGAATAAAATAGAACATAGTGGAGTAGAATATTCTAGAATAGAATGGAATAGAATGGAGTAGAATATTCTAGAATAGAATGGAAAGGAATGGAGTAAAATATTCTAGAATAGAATAGAATAGAATAGAATAGAATAGAATAGAATAGAATAGAATAGAGTAGAGTAGAATATTCAAGAATAGAGTAGATTGGAGGAGAAAATTCCAGAATAGAATAGAATGGAATGGATTTGATTATTCTGGAATAGAATAGAAGAGAATGGAGTAGAATATTCTAGAGTAGAATAGAAGAGAATAGAATAGGAGTAGCAAATTCTAGAATAGAATGGAATTGAATGGAGTAGGATATTCTAGAATAGAAGAAAATGAAATAGAATAGAATAGAATACAATGAAATGTGGTAGAATATTCTGGAACCGAATCGAAGAGAGTAGAATGGAGTAAAATATTCTAAAATAAAATATAATCAAATCGAATCGAATAGAATCAAATCGAATACAATCGTATAGAATAGAATAAAAGAGAATGGAGTAGAACATTCTAGAATAGAATAGAAGAGAATGGAGTAGAATATTATAGAATATTCTACAAAAGAATGGAATAGAATAGAATAGAATAATCTAGAATAGAGTGGAATAGAATGGAGTATAATATTGTAGAATAGAATGGAATAGAATAGAATAGAATGGAATGGAATAGAATATTTTAAAATAGAATAAATGGGAGTAGTATATTCTAGAATAGAATAGAATAGAATATATAGAATAGAATGGAGTAGAATGTTCTAGAATAGAATAGAATAAATTGGAGTAGAATATTCTAGAATAGAATAGAATAGCATAGAATGCGTAGAATATTCTAGAAAAGAATAGAATAGAATGGAATGGAATGGAGTAAAATATTCTGGAATAGAATGGATTGGAGTTGAATATTTTAGAATAGACTAGAATAGAATAGACTGGAGTAGAATATTCTAGAATAGAATAGAATGGAGTAGAATATTCTAGAATAGAATAGATTGGATTAGAATGGAGTAGAATAATCTAGAATAGAATAGAATAGAATAAAATTGAGTAGAATATTCTAGAATGGAATGAAATAGAATGGAGTAGAATATTCTAGAATAGAATGGAATAGAATGGAGTAGAATATTCCAGAATATTCTAGAATAGAATGGAATAGAATGGCGTAGAATATTCTAGAATAGAATAGAATAGATTAGAATATTCTAGAATAGAATACAATGGAGGAGAATATTCCAGAATAGAATAGAATAGATTGGAATAGAATATTATAGAATAGAATAGACTAGAAATGAGTAGGAGTAGAATATTCTAGAATAGAATGGATTGGAATGGAGTAGAATATTTTAGAAAGGAATAGAATGGAGTCATTCTATTCTATTCTAGAGTATTCTACTCCATTCTATTCTATTATAGAATATTCTTCTCTATTCTATTCTATTCTATTCTATTCTAGAATATTCTACTCCATTCAATTCTATAACATTCCATTATATTCTTGAATATTCTGGAATATTCTACTCCATTCTATTCCATTCAATTCTATAATATTCTACTCCATTCTATTCCATTCAATTCCAGAGTATTCTACTACATTCTACTCCATTCTATTCTATTCTAGAATATTCTACTCCATTCTATTCTATACTAGATTATTCTACTCCATTCTATTCTATTCAATTCTATTCTAGAATATTCTACTCCTATTCTATTCTATTCCATTCTATTCTAGAATATTCTACTCCATTCTATTCTATTCTATTCTATTCCATTCTACTCCATTATATTCTACCCCATTCTACTCCATTCTATTCTAGAATATTCTACTCCATTCTATTCTATTCTATTCTAGAATATTCTACTCCATTCTACTCCACTATATTCTATTCTAGAATATTCTACTCCTATTGTATTCTATGCCATTCTGTTTTAGAATATTCTACTCCATTCTATTCTATTCTATTCTAGAATATTCTACTCCATTCCTTTCTATCCTATTCTGGAATATTCTACACTATTATATTCTATTCTAGAATATTCTACTCCATTCTATTCTAATCTATTCCATTCTATTCTAGAATATTCTAGAATATCCTACTCCATTCTATTCCATTCCATTCTAGAATATTCTACTCCATTCCATTCTATTCTATTCTAGAATATTATACTCCATTCTACTCCTTTCTATTCTTTTCTAGAATATTCTACTCCATTCCATTCCATTCCATTCTATTCTAGAATAGTCTATTCCATTTGATTCCATTCTATACTATTCTATTCTATTCTAGAATATTCTACACCATTCTATTCTATTCTATTCTATTTTATTCTATTTTAGAATATTCTACTCCAATCTTTTCTATTCTAGAATATTCTACTCCATTCTATTCTATTCTATTCTATTCTAGAATATTCTACTCCCTTCTATTCTATTCTAGAATATTCTACTACAATCCATTCCTTTCTTTTCTATTGTATTCTAGAATATTCTACTCCTACTCTATTCTATTCCATTCAATTCTGGAATATTCTACTCCATTCTATTCAATTCTATTCTATTCTATTCTATTCTACTCCTATTTTATTCTATTCTATTTTATTCTACTCCATTCTATTCTATTCTAGAATATTCTACTCCATTCTATTCTATTTCAGAATATTCTACTCCAACCCATTGCATTCCATTCTATTCTAAATTATGTTACTCCTATTCTATTCTATTCTAGAATATTCTACTCCATTCTATTCTATTCTATTCTAGAATATTCCACTCCATTCTATTCCAATCCATTCTATTCCTGAATACCCTACTCCATTCAATTCCATTCCAATCTAGAATGTTCTATTCCATTCTATTCTATACTATTCTATTCTATTCTGGAATATTCTACTCAATTCTACTCCATTCTATTCTATTCTAGATTATTCTACTCCTTCTACTCTATTCTAGAATATTCTACTCCATTCCATTCCTTTCCATTCAATTCTATTCTATTCTAGAATTTTCTACTCATTCCATTCCATTCCATTCCATCCAATTCTAGAATATTCTATTGCATTCTATTCTAATCTATTCTATTCTAGAATATTCTAATATAATCCCTTGTATTCTAGACTATTCTATTCCATTCGATTCCATTCAATTCAAGATTATTCTACTCCATTCTATTCTTTTCTATTCTCGTATGTTCTACTCCATTCCATTCTATTCTACTCTGGAATATTCAACTCCATTATATTCTATTCCATTCTATTCTAGAATAATCTGGAATACTCTACTCCATTCTATTCCATTCTATTCTAGAATATTCTACTCCATTGTAATCTTTCCATTCTATTCTAGAATACACTACTCCATTCTATTCCATTCCACTCTAGAATATTCTACTCCATTCTCTTCTATTCTTTTCTAGAATATTCTACTCCATTCTATTCCATTCTATTTTATTCTAGAATATTCTACTCCATTCCTTTCCGTTCTAGAATATTCTACTCCATTCTATTCTATTCTATTCTTTTCTAGAATTTTCTACTCCATTCATTTCTATTCTATTCCATTCCATTCTTGAATATTCTTGAATATTCTACTCCATTTTATTCCATTCAATTCTAGAATATTCTACTCCATTCTATTCTATTCCATTCCATCTAGAATATTCTACTCCATTCTATTCTCTTCTATTCCATTCCATTCTTCAATATTCTGGAATATTCTACTCCATTCTATTCCATTCTATTCTCGAATATTCTACTCCATTCTATTCTATTCCATTCCATTCCATTCCATCTAGAATATTCTACTCCTTTCTATTCTATTCCATTCTATTCCAGAATATTCTATCCTATTCCATTCCATTCTAGAATATGCTAATCCATTCTTTTCTATTCCATTCTATTCTATAATATCCTACTCCATTCTATTCCATTCCATTCTAGTATATTCTACTCCGTTCTATTTTATTCTATTCTATAATATTCGACCTCATTCTACTCCATTCAATTCTGTTCTAGAATATTATACTCCATACTATTCCATTCTGTTCCTCATTATAAAACTCCATTCTATTCTATTCTAGAATATTCTACTCGATTCTACTCCATTCTATTCTATTCTAGCATATTCTACACCATTCGATTCCATTCTATTCTAGAATATTCTACTCCATTCTAATCTATTCTTGAATATTCTACTCCATTCTATTCCATTTTATTCTAGATTATTCTACTCAATTCAATTTTATTCTATTCTATTCTATTCTAGAATATTCCACTCCATTCTATTCCATTCTATTCTATTCTAGAATATTCTACTACCTTCCATTACATTCCATTCTATTCTCTTTTAGAATATTCTACTCCATTCCATTCGATTATAGAATATTCTACTTCATTCTTATCTATTCTATTCTATTCTAGAATATTCTCCTCTAATCCACTCTAATCTAGAATATTCAACTTCATTCGATTCCATTCTATTCTAGAATATCCTACTCCATTCTATTCCATTCCATTCTAGAATATTCTACTCCATTCTATTCTATTATTTTCTATTCTACTCCATTCTACTCCATTCTATTCTAGAATATTCTACTCAATTCTATTCCATTATATTCTAGATTATTCTACTCCATTCTATTGTATTCTATTCTAGAATATTCTACTCTATTATACTCCATTCTATTCTATTCTACTCCATTCTACTCCATTCTACTCCATTCTGGAATAGTCTACCCCATTCTATTCTATTCTAGAATATTCTACTACATTTCATTACGTTCCATTCTATTCTCTCCTAGAATATTCTACGCCATTCCATTCCATTCCATTCTATTCTGGAATATTCTACTCCATTCTATTCTATTCTATTCTATTCTCATTTATTCTACTCCATTCTATTCCATTCCATTCTATTCTAGAATATCCTACTCCATTCTTTTCCATTCGATTCTAGAATATTCTACTCTATTCTATTCTATTCTATTCTAGAATATTCTACTGCATTCTATTCTATTCTAGAAAATTCTAATCCTTTTCTATTCTATTCCATCCTATTCTAGAATACTGAACTCCATTCCATTCTATTCTACTCTATTCTATTCTAGAATATTCAACTCCATTTTCTTCTATTCTATTCCATTCCATTCTTGAACATTCTGTAATATTCTACTAAATTCTATTCCATTCAATTCTAGAATATTCTACTCCATTCTATTCCATTCTATTCTAGAATATTCTGAAATATTCTACACCATTCGATTCTATTCTAGAATATTCTCCTATTCTAATCATTTCTATTCTATTCTGTAATATTCTACTCCATTCTATTCTCTTCTATTCTGGAATGTTCTACTCCAATCCATTCTATTCTACTCTGGAATATTCTAGTCCATTCTATTCTTTTCCATTCTATTCTAGAATATTCTGTAATACCCTACTCCATTCTATTCCATTCTATTCTAGAATATTCTACACCATTGTATTCTTTTCCATTCTATTATACAATATCCTACTCCATTTTATTCCATGACACTCTAGAATATTCTACTCCATTCTCTTCTATTCTTTTCTAGAATATTCTACTCCATTCTACACCATTCTCTTTTATTCTAGAATATTCTACTCCATTCTATTCTATTGTATTCTATTATAGAATATTCTACTCCATTCAATTCTATTCTAGGCCATTCCATTCTTGAATATTCTGGAATATTCTACTCCATTCTATTCCATTCAATTCTAGAATATTCTACTCCATTCTATTCGATTCCATTCCATTCTAGAATATTCTACTCCATTCTATTCTATTCTATTCTAGAGTATTCTACTCCATTCTAGTACATTCTATTCTATTCTACAATATCCTACTCCATTCTATTCCATTCCACTCTAGAATATTCTACTCCATTCTCTCATATTCTTTTCTAGAATATTCTACTCCATTCTATACCATTCTATTCTATTCTAGAATATTCTACTCCATTCTATTCTATTCTAGAATATTCTACTCCATTCTATTCTATTCTATTCCATTACATTCTTGAATATTCTGGAATATTCTACTCCATTCTATTCTATTCAAATCTGGAATATTCTTCTCCATTCTATTCTATTCCATTCTATTCCATTCCATTCTAGAATATTCTACTCCATTCTATTCTATTCTATTCCACAGTATTCTACTCCATTCTACTCCATTCTATTCTATTCTAGAATATTCTACCCTATTCTATTCTACTCTAGAATATTTGAATCCATTCTATTCTATTCCATTCTATTGCATTCTATTCTAGAATATTCTACTCCATTCTATTCTATTCAATTCTATTCTAGAATATTCTACTCGTATTCTATTCTATTCCATTCTATTCTAGAATATACTAATCCATTCTATTCTATTGCGTTCTATTCTAGAATATCCTACTCCATTCTATTCCATTCCATTCGAGAATATTCTACTCCATTCTATTCTATTCTATTCTAGAGTATTCTACCCTATTCTACTCCATTCTATTCTCTTCTAGAATATTCTACTCCATTCTATTCCATTCTATTCTGGATTATTCTACTCCATTCTATTCTATTCTATTCTATTCTAGAATATTCTATCCATTCTACTCCATTCTATTCTGTTCTAGAATATTCTCCTCCATTCTATTCTATTCGAGAATATTCTACTACCTTACATTACATTCCATTCTATTCTCTTCTAGAATATTCCACTCCATTCCATTCCATTCCATTCCATTCTATTCTAGAATATTCTACTCCATTCTTATCTATTCTATTCTATTCTAGAATATTCTACTCTAATCCACTCTATTATAGATTATTCTACTCCATTCTATTCCATTATATTCTATTCTAGAATATTCTACTGCATTCTATTCTATTCTAGAAAATTCTACTCCCATTCTATTCTATTCCATCCTATTCTAGAATATTCTGGAATACTATACTCCATTCTATTCCATTCTGTTCTAGACTATTCTACTCCATTGTATTCTTTTCCATTTTATTTTAGAATATCCTACTCCATTCAATTCCTTGCCATTCTAGAATATTCTACTCAATTCTCTTCTATTCTTTTCTAGAATATTCTACTCCATTCTGCTCCATTCTATTCTATTCTAGAATATTCTACTCCATTCTAACTATTCTAGAATATTCTACTCCATTCTATACTATTCTATTCTATTCTATTCTATTCTACTCCATTCAATTCTATACTATTCCATTCCATTCTGGAATGTTCTAGAATATTCTATTCCATTCTATTCCATTCCATTCTAGAATATTCTACTCCATTCTATTCTATTCAATTCTATTCCAGAATATTCTACTCCTATTCTATTCTATCCATTCTATTTTAGAATATACTACTCCATTCTATTCTATTCCATTCTATTGTAGTATATCCTACTCCATTCTATTCCATGCCATTCTCGCATATTCTACTCCATTCTATTCTATTCTCTTCTATTCTATTCTATTCTGTTCTATATTATTCTACCCTATTCTACTCCATTCTATTCCATTCTAGAATATTCGACTGCATTCTATTTCATGCTATTCTAGATTATTCTGCTCCATTCTATTCTATTCTATTCTAGAATATTCTACTCCATTCTATTCTATTCTAGAATATTCTACTCCATTCTCTTCTATTCTAGAATATTCTACTACATTTCATTACATTCCATTCTATTCTCTACTAGAATATTCTACGCCATTCAATTACACTCCATTATATTCTAGAATATTCTGCTCCATTCTATTCTATTCTATTCTAGAATAATAATCCACTCTATTCTAGAAAATTCTACTCCATTCGATTCCATTTTATTCTAGAATGTTCTACTGCATTCTATACTATTCTAGAATATTCTACTCACTTCTATTCTATTTTATTCCATTCTATTCTGAAATATTCTGGAATATTCTACTCCATTCTATTCTAGAATAGAATAGAAAGGAGTAGAACATTCTAGAATAGAATGGATTAGAATGGAGTAGAATATTCCAGAATATCCTAGAATAGAATGGAATAGAATAGAATAGAAGGGAATAGAATATTCTAGAATAGAATAGAATGGAGTCGATTATTCCAGAATAGATAGAATGGAATGGAGTAGAATATTCAAGAATAGAATAAAATAAAATGCAGTAGAATATTCTAGAATAAAATAGAAGGGAGTAGAATATTCTAGAATAGAATAGAATAGAGTGTAGTAGGATATTCTAGAATAGAATACAATACAATAGAATAGATTAGAATACAATAGAATAGAATAGAATGGAATGGAGTAGAATATTCTAGTGTAGAATAGATTGGAGTAGAATATTCTAGAATAGAATAGAATAGATTGGAGTAGAATATTCTAGAATAGTATAGATTGGAGTAGAATATTCTAGAATAGAATAGAATAGAATACAATGGAGTACAATATTCTAGTGTAGAATACATTGGTCTAGAATAGAATAGAATGGAGTAGAATATTCTAGAATAGAATAGAATAGAATGGAATGGAATGGAGTAGAATATTCTAGTTTCGAATAGATTGGAGTAGAATATTCTAGAATAGAATAGAATAGATTGTAGTAGAATATTCTAGAATAGTATAGATTGGAGTAGAATATTCTAGAATAGAATAGAATAGAATACAATGGAGTAGAATATTCTAGAGTAGAATAGAATGGAGTAGAATATTTTAGAATTAATAGAATAGGTGTAGAATATTCTAGGATAAAATGGAATAGAATAGAATAGGTTTAGAATATTCTAGAATGAAATGGAAGGAAAAGAATGGAGTTAAATATTCTAGAATAGAATAGAATGCAGTAGAATATTCCCGATTAGAATAGAATGGAATGTAGTAGAATATTCCAGAATACAATAGAATAGAAGGGAGAAGAATATTATAGAATAGAATAGAATAGTAGTAGAATATTCTAGAATAGAATGGAATGGAATGGAATAGAATATTCTACAATAGAATAGAATGTAGTAGAATAATCTAGAATAGAATAGAATAGAATAGAATAGAATGGGAGTAGAATATACTAGTATAGAATGGAATGGAATAGAGTAGGACATTCTAGAATAGAAGAAAATCAAATAGAATAGAATTGAATAGAATGGAATATCCTACATATTCTAGACTAGAATGGAAAAAAATAGAAAGGTGTATAGAAAGGAGTAGAATAGAAGGGAGTAGAATATTCTAGAATAGAATAGAATGCAGTTGAATATTCCAGAATAGAATAGAATGGAATGGAGTAGAATATTATAGAATAGAATAGAATAGAATAGCAGTAGAATATTCTACAATAGAATGGAATGGAATGGAATGGAGTAGAATATTCTAGAATAGAATAGAATGGAGTAGAATATTCTACAATAGAATAGAATGGTGTAGAATGGAGTAGAATATTCTAGAATTGAATGGAATACAAAAAACGGGGTATAATATTGAAGATTAGAATGCAATAGAATGGAGCATGATCTTCTAGAATGGAATGGAATAGAATAGAATGGAGTAGAATATTCTAGAATAGAATGGAATAGAAGAGAATAGGAGTAGAATATTCTAGAATAGAAGACAATAGAATGGAATAGAATAGAATAGAAGAGGAGTAGAATATTCTAGAATAGAATGGAATGGAATGGAATGGAATTGAATGGAATTGAATGGAATGGAGTAAAATATTCTGGAATAGAATAGAATGGAGTAGAATATTCTAGAATATAATAGAATACAATGGAGTAGACTATTCTAGAATAGAATTGAATAGGAGAAGAATATTATAGAAAAGAATTGAATGGAATGGACTGGAATGGAGTAGAGTATTCTGGAATAGGATCGAATGGAGTACAATATTCTACAATAGAATGGAATGGAGTAGGATATTCTAGAATAAAATGGAATAGCATGGAGTAGAATATTATAGAATAGAATGGAATAGAATGGAGTAGGATATTATAGAATATAAGAGAATCAAATAGAATAGAATAGAATGGAATGGAGTAGAATATTCTGGAATCGAATCGAATAGAGTAGAATGGAGTAGAATATTCTAGAATAAAATGGAATCAAATGGAATCGAATAGAATAGAATAGAGTGGAGTAGAATATTCTAGAATAGAATGGAATAGAATGGAGTAGAATATTTCAGAATATTTTAGAATAGAATGGAATAGACTAGAATAGAATGCAGTAGAATATTCTAGAATAGAATAGAATAGAATAGAATGGGAGTAGAATATACTAGTATAGAATGGAATGGAATAGTAGGACATTCTAGAATAGAAGAGAATCAAATAGAATAGAATTGAATAGAATGGAATGGATTAGAATATACTGGAATCGAATCGAATAGAGTAGAATGGAGCAGATTATTCTAGAATAAAAAGGAATCAAATCGAATCGAATAGAATCGAATCCAATCCAATCGAATAGAGTAGAATGGAATACAATGGAGTAGAATATTGTAGAATAGAATAGACTGGAATGGAGTAGAATATTCCAGAATATGCTAGAATAGAAAGGAATAGAATAGAATAGAATGGAGTAGAATATTCTAGAACAGAATAGAATGGAGTAGAATATTCTGGAATAGAATAGAATGGAGTAGAATATTCTAGAATACAATAGAGTACAATGGAATGGAATGGAGTAGAATATTCTAGAATAGAATAGGTTGAAGTAGAATATTCTAGAATAGAATAAAATGGAGTAGAATATTCTAAAATAGAATATTCTATAATAGAATAGATTCGAGTAGAATATCCTAGAATAGAATAGAATGGAATAGAATAGAATGAAGTAGAAAATACTACAAAAGAATAGAATAGAATGGAAGGGAATGGAATAGAATATTCTAGAATACAATGGAGTAGAATATTCTAGAATAGAATAGAATACAATAGAATGGGGTAGATAATTCTAGAATAGAATAGAAGAGAATAGAATGCAATGGATTTTGACATTATAGAATAGAATACAATAGAATGTAGTAGAATATTCTAGAGTAGAATAGAATGGAGTATAATATTCAAGAATAGAATGGAATGAAATGGAGTAGAGTATTCCAGAATGTTCTAGAATAGAATGGAATGGAATAGAATATAATGGAGTAGATTATTCTAGAATAGAAGACAATGCAGTAGAATATTCTAGAATAGAAAAGAATAGAATAGAATAGAATACAATACAATACAATACAATACAATACAATACAATACAATGGAGTAGAGTATTCCAGAATAGAATAGAGTGGACTTGAGTAGAATATTCTAGAATAGAATAGAGTGGAATTGAGTAGAATATTCTAGAATATAATAGAAAATAATGGAGTAGAATATTCCAGGATAGAATAGAATAGAATGGAGTAGAATATTCCAGAATAGAATAGAATAGAATGGAGTAGAATATGCTGGATTAGAATAGAATAGAATGGAGTAGAATATTCTAGAATAGAATAGAATAGAGTAGAATATACTAGAATAGAATAGAATTGAGTAGAATATTCTAGAATAGAATGGAATAGAATGGAGTAGGATATTCTAGAATAGAAGAGAATCCAATAGATTAGAATAGAATATAATGGAATGGATTAGAATATTCTGGAATCGAATTGAATGGAATAGAATGGAGTAGAATATTCTAGAATAGAATGGAAGAGAATAGAGTAGAATATTCCAGAATGGAATAGAATAGAATAGAATGGAATAGAATATTCTAGAATAGAATTGAATGGAGTAAAATATTCAAGAAAAGAATAGAATGGAGTAGAATATTCTAGAATAGAATAAAATAGAATAGAATGGATTAAAATACTCTAGAATAACATGGAATAGAATAGAATAAGAGTAGAATATTCTAGAATAAAATGGAGTAGATATTCTAGAATAGAATGGAATCGAATGGAGTAGGATATTCTAGAATTGAATGGAATAGAATTGAATGGAGTAGAATGTTCTTAAATAGAATAGATTGGATTAGAACATTCTAGAAAAGAATAGAATAGAATAGAATGGAGTAGAATATTCTAGAAAAGAATAGAATAGATTGGAGTAAAATATTCTAGAATAGAAAAGAAAAAAAATATAATGGAGTAGAATAGAATAGAATAGAATAGAATGGAATGGAATGGAGTAGAATATTCTACAATAGAATGGATTGGAGTAGAATAATCTAGAATAGAATAGAATAGAATGGAGTAGAATAGAATGGAGTAGAATATTCCAGAATAGAATAGAATGGAGTAGAATATTCTAGAATAGAATGGAGTAGAATATTCTAGAATGGAATGGAATAGAATGGAGTAGAATATTCTAGAATAGAATGGAATAGAATGGAGTGGAATATACTAGAATAGAATAGAATAGAATGGACTAGAATATTCTAGAAGAATGGAATAGAATGGAGTAGAAAATTCCAGAATATTATAGAATAGAAAGGAATAGAATAGAATAGAATTGAATAGATATTCTGGAATAGAATAGATTGGAGTAGAATATTCCAGAATAGAATAGAGTGGAATGGAGTAGAATAGAATAGAATAGAATTTAATTGAATTGACTCAAATAATCTAGAATAGAATAGAATAGAAAAGAATAGGAATAGAATATTCTATAATAAAATGGAATTAAATGGAATGGAATGGAGTGAAATATTCTGGAATAGAATTGAATAGAGTAGAATATTCTAGAATAGAATAGAATGGATTAGAATATTCTAGAATAGAATAGAATAGAATAGAATACAAATAATTAGAATATTCTAGAATAGAATGGAATATAATGGAGTCGGATATTCTAGAATAGAAGAGAAACAAATAGAATAGAATAGAATGGAATGGAGTAGAATATTCTGGAATCGAATTGAATAGAGTAGAATGGAGTCGAATATTCTAGAATAAAATAGAATCAAATAGAATCGAATAGAATCGAATCAATGTAAATGGAATAGAATGGAGTAGGATATTCTAGAATAGAAAGGAATAGAATAGAATGGAGTAGACTATTCTAGAATAGAATAGAAAAGATTGGAGTAGGATATTCTAGAATAGAACGGAATAGAATAGAATGGAGTAGAATATTCGAGAATGGAATGGAATAGAATCGAATGGAGTAGGATATTCTACAATAGAATACAATAGAATGGAGCAGAATATTCTAGAATAGAATAGAATGAAGTAGAATATTCTTGAATAGAATAGAATAGAATAGAATAGAATGGAGTAGAATATTGTAGAGTAGAATGGATTAGAATGGAGTAGAATATTCCAGAATGTTCTAGAATAGAATGGAATAGAATAGAATATAATGGAGAAGAATATGCTAGAATATAATAGATATCCTATTCAATTCTATTCTAGCATATTCTACTCCATTCTACTCCATTCTATTCTATTTTAGAATATTCTACTCCATTCCATTCTATTCTATTTTGGAATACTCTACTCCATTCCATTCTATTCTACTCTGGAATACTCTACTCCATTCTACTCTATTCTATTCTATTCTAGAATATTCTACTCCATTCTCCAATCTATTCTACTCTATTCTATTTTAGAATATTGTACTCCAATCTATACTATTCTATTCTAGAATATTCTACTCCATTCTATTTTATTTTAGAATATTTTACTCCATTCCATTGTATTCTATTCTGAAATATTCTACTCCATTCTGTTCTATTCTAGAATATTCTACTCCCTTCTATTCTATTTGAGAATATTCTACTCCAATCTATTCTATTCTAGAATATTCTGGAATATTCTACTCCATTGTATTCCATTCTATTCTAGAATATAATACTCCATTCTATACTATTCTATTCGTTTTGATTCAATTCTATTCGATTCAATTTGATTCCATTTTATTCTAGAATATTCTACTCCATTCTACTATATTCGATTTGATTCCAGAATATTCTACCCCATTCCCTTCTATTCTATTCTATTCTATTTGATTCTCTTCAATTCTAGAATATCCTACTCCATCCCATTCCATTTTATTCTAGAATATTATAATGCTATTCTATTCAATTCTATTCTATTCTAGAATATTCTACTCCATTCTCTTCTATTCTAGAATATTCTACACCATTCTATTTTATTCCAGAATATTCTACTCTATTCCATTCCATTCCATTCTATTCTAGAATATTCTAATCCTATTCTATTCTATTCTAGAATATTCTACTCCATTCCATTCTATTCTATTCTGCAATATTCTGATCCAGTCCATTCTATTCTATTCAGGAATACTCTACTCCATTATATTATATTCTATTCTTGAATATTCTACTCCATTCTATTCTATTCTAGAATATTCTGGAATATTCTACTCCATTCTAATCCATTCTACTCTAGAATATTCTACTCCATTCTATTCTATTCAATTCTAGAATATTCTACTTCATTCTATTTTATTCTATTCTCGAATATTCTACTCCATTCTATTGTATTCTATTCTAGAATATCTTACTCGATTTATTCTATTCTAGTATATTCTACTCCATTCCATTCCATTCCATTCCATTCCACTCTATTCTAAAATTTTCTACTCCTATTCTATTCTATCCTATGCTATTCTTGAATATTCTACTCCATTTCACTCTATTTTATTCTAGAATATTCTACTCCATTCTATTCTTTTCTATTCTATTCAATTCTAGAATTTTCTGGAATATTCTACTCCATTCTATTCCATTCAATTCTAGAATATTCTACTCCATTGTATTGTATTCCATTCTATTCTATTCCATTCTAGAATATTATACTCCATTCTGTTCTATTCTGTTCTACAATATTCTACACCATTCTACTCCATTCTATTCTATTCTAGAATATTGTTCTCCATTCTATTCTAGAATATTCTACTCCATTCCATTCTATTCTATTCTATTCTAGAATATTCTATTCCAATCCATTGTATTCTAGAATATTCTACTCCATTCCATTCCATTCCATTCTATTCTATTCTATTCTAGAATATTCTACTCCATTCAATACAATTGTATTCTAGAATATTCTACTCCATTCCTTCCATTCCAATCTATTCTAGAGTATTCTACTAATATTCTATTCTATTCTATAATATTCGACTACATTGTCTTCTATTCTATTCTGGAATATTCTACTCCATTCCATTCTATTCTGTTCTGGAATATTCTACTCCATTCTATACTATTCTACAATATTCTACTCCATTCTACTCTATTCCATACCATTCTATTCCAGAACATTCTGGAATATTCTACTCCATTCTATTCCATTCTATTCTAGAATATTCTACACCATTCTATTCTATTCCGTTCTATTCTAGAATATCCTACTCCATTCTATTCCATTCCACTCTAGAATATACTACTGCATTTTCTTCTATTCTTTTCTAGAATATTCTACTCCATGCTATTCTATTCTACAATATTCTACTCTATTCCATTCTATTCTAGAATATTATACTCCATTCTATTCTATTCTCTTTTATTCTATTCTAGAATATTCTACTCCATTCAATTCTATTCTATTCCATTCCATTCTTGAATATTCTGGAATATTCTACACCATTCTATTCAATTCATTTCTAGAATATTCTACTCCATTCTATTGTATTCTATTCTATTCCATTCCATTCTAGAATATTCTACTCCATTCTATTCTATTCAATTCTATTTTAGAATATTCTACTCCTATTCTATTCTATTCTAGAATATTCTACTCCATTCCTTACTATTTTATTCTAGAATATTCTACTCCATTCTACTCTATTCGATTCGATTCCAGAGTATTCTACTCTATTCCATTCTATTCCATTCTATTCTATTTGCTTCTTTATATTTTAGAATATCCTACTACATTCCAGTCTATTCTATTCTATTCTTTTCTATTCTACTCCATTTTATTCTATTCTAGAAAATTCTACTCCGTTCTATCCTATTCAAGAATATTCTACTCCATTCCATTCCATTCCATTCTATTCTAGAATATTCTACTCCTATTCTATTCTATTCTAGAATATTCTACACCATTCTCTTCTATACTAGAATATTCTACTCCATTTCATTCTTTTCTATTCTGGATTATTCTCCTCAATTGTTTCTGTTCTAGAATAATCTGCTCAATTCCATTCCGTTCCATTCCATTCTATTCCAGAATATTCTCCTCCTAGTCTTTTCTATTCTATTCTAAAATATTCTACTCCATTCAATTCTATTCTATTCTAGAATATTCTACTCCATTCCATTCCATTCTTTTCTAGATTATTCTAGTCCTATTCTATTCTATTCTATTCTATTCGTCTACATTCTATTCTATTCTATTCTGGAATATTCTACTCCATTCCATTCTATTCTCTTCTGGAATATTCTACTCCATTCTATTCTATTCTACAATATTCTACTCCATTCTACTCTATTCTATACCATTCTATTCCAGAACATTCTGGAATATTCTACTGGATTCTATTCCATTCTATTCTAGAATATTCTACACCTTTCTATTTTTTTCCATTCTATTCTAGAATATCCTACTCCATTCTATTCCATTCCATTCTAGAAAAATTTCTCCATTCTATTCTATTCTAGAATATTCTACTCTATTCTACTCCATTCTATTCTATTCTAGAATATTCTCATACATCCTATTCTATTCTAAAATATCTACTCCATTCCATTGCATTGCATTCCATTCGATTCTATGCTATTCTAGAATATTCTACTCCTTTCTGTTATATTCTAATCTATTGTAGAATATTCTACTCCAATCCTTTCTATTCCAGAATATTCTATTCCATTCCATTCCATTCTATTCTATTCTATTCTATTCTAGAATATTCTACTCCATTCTATTCTATTCTAATCTATTCGGGAATATTCTACTCCATTGTATTCTATTCTAGAATATTGTACTCCTATGCTCTTCTATTCCAGTCTATTCTAGAGTATTCTACTCCTATTCTATTCTATTCAATTCTATTCTATTCTATAATATTGTATTACATTTTATTCTATTCTGGAATATTCTACTCCATTCCATTCTATTCTGTTCTGGGATATTCTACTCCATTCTATTCTATTATACAGTATTCTACTCCATTCTACTCCATTCTATACCATTCTATTCTAGAATATTCTGGAATATTCTACTCCATTCTATTCCATTTTATTCTAGAATATTCTCCTCCATTTTATTCTATTCCTTTCTATTCTAGAATATCCTACTCCATTCCATTCCATTCCATTCTAGAATATTCTGCTCCATTCTATTCTATTCTATTCTATTCTAGAATATTCCACTCTATTCTACTCCATTCTATTCTATTCTTGAATATTCTAATCCATTCTATTCTATTCTAGAATATTCTACTCCATTCCATTGCATACCATTCCATTCCATTCTATTCTATTCTAGAATATTCTACTCCTTTCTGTTCTATTCTAATCTATTCCAGAATATTTACTCCAAACCTTTCTATTCTAGAATATTCTACTCCGTTCTATTCTGTTCCAATCTATTCTAGAATATTCTACTAAATTCTATTCTATTCCATTCTATTCCATTATATTCTGAAATATTCTACTCCATTCTATTCCATTCTAGAATATTCTACTCCATTCTATTCCAATCCATTCTAGAATATTCTACTCAATTCTATTCTATTCTACTCAATTCTACTCCATTATATTCTATTCTAGAATATTCTATTCTTTCCATTATATTCTAGAATGTCCTACTCCATTCTATTCCATTCCATTCTAGAATATTCTACTCCATTCTCTTCTATTGTTTTCTAGAATATTCTACTCCATTCTATTCTATTCTAGAATATTCTACTCCATTTTATTGTATTCTAATCTATTCTAGAATATTCTACTCCATTCTATAACATTCCAATCTAGAATATTCTACGCCATTCTATTCTATTATATTCTATTATATTCCTGAATATTCTACTCCATTCTATTCACTCCTAGAATATTCTAATCCATTCTATTCTATTCTAGAATATTCTACTCCATTCCATTCCATTCCAATCTATTCTATTCTAGAATATTCTACTCCATTCCATTCCATTACATTCCATTCTATTCTAGAATATTCTACTAAAATACATTCTATTCTAGAACATTCTACTGCATTCGATTCCATTTTATAGTATTTTAATCTACAATATTCTACTCCATTCTATTCTATTTTATTCCATTCTAGAATATTCTACTCCAATATATTCTATTCTAGAATATTCTAGAATATTCTACTCCATTCCATTCCATTCTATTCTATTCTATTCTATTCTAGAGTATTCTACTCCATTCTAATTCTATTCTAGAAAATTCTACTCCATTCTATTCTATTCCAGAATATTCTACTCCATTCCATTCCATTCCCTTCTATTCTAGAATATTCTACTCCTATTCTATTGTATTCTAGAATATTCTACTCCATTCTATTCTATTCTACAATATTCTACTCCATTCCATTCTTTTCTAGTATGGAATATTCTACTCCATTCTATTCTATTCTAGAATATTCTACTCGATTCCTTTCCGTTCCATTCCATTCTATTCTAGAATATTCTACTCCTATTCTATTCTATTTTATTCTAGAATATTCTACTCCATTCAATACTTTTGTATTCTAGAATATTCTACTCCATTCCTTCCATTCCATTCTATTCTAGATTCTACTCCATTCTATTCTAGAATATTGGAGTCCTATCCTATTCTATTCTATTTTATTCTAGAATATTCTACTCCATTCTAATCTATTCTATTCTATTCTAGAATATTCTACTCCATTCTATTCTATTCTAGAATATTCTACTCCATTCTATTCTATTCTAGAATATTCTACTCCATTCCATTCCATTCCATTGTATTCTATTCTAGAATATTCTACTCCATTCCATTCCATTCCATTATTTCTAAAATATTCTACTCCTATATTATTCTATTCTACAATATTCTACTCCATTCTATTCTATTCTAGAATATTCTACTCCATTCTATTCTATTCTAGAATATTCTACTCCATTCTAATCTATTCTAGAATATTCTACTCGATTCCATTCCATTTCATTCCATTCTCTTGTAGAATATTCTACTCCTATTCTATTCTATTCTATTCTATTCTATTCTGAAATATTCTACTCCATTCTATTCCATTCTAGAATATTCTACTCCATTCTATTCTTTCCATTATATTCTAGAATGTCCTACTCCATTCTATTCCATTCCATTCTAGAATATTCTACTCCATTCTATTCTATTCTACTCAATTCTACTCCATTCTATTCTATTCTAGAATATTCTACTCCATTTTATTGTATTCTAATCTATTCTAGAAGATTCTACTCCATTCCAAAACATTCCAATCTAGAATATTCTTTGCTATTCTATTCTATTATATTCTATTAAATTCCTGAATATTCTACTCCATTCTATTCGCTCGTAGAATATTCTACTCCATTGTATTCTATTCTAGAATATTCTACTCCATTGCATTCCATTCCATTCTATTCTATTCTAGAATATTCTACTCCATTCCATTCCATTCCATTCCATTCTATTCTAGAATATTCTACTAAAATACATTCTATTCTAGAATATTCTACTGCATTCGATTCCATTTTATAGTATTTTAATCTAGAATATTCTACTCCATTCTATTCTATTTTATTCCATTCTAGAATATTCTACTCCAATCTATTCTATTCTAGAATATTCTAGAATATTCTACTCCATTCCATTCCATTCTACTCTATTCTATTCTAGAATATTCAACTCCATTCTATTCTATTTTATTCTAGAGTATTCTACTCCATTCTATTCTACTCTAGAATATTCTACTCCATTCTACCCTATTCGATTCGATTCCAGAATATTCTACTCCATTCCAAGCTATTCTATTCTATTCTATTTGCTTCTCTTCTATTTTACAATATCCTACTCCATTCCAATCCATTCCATTCTATTCTATTCTATTCTAGAGTATTCTACTCCATTCTACTCTATTCTAGAAAATTCTACTCCATTCTATTCTATTCCAGAATATTCTACTCCATTCCATTGCATTCCATTCTGTTCTAGAATATTCTACTCCTATTCTATTGTATTCTAGAATATTCTACTCCATTCTATTCTATTCTAGAATATTCTACTCCATTCCATTCTTTTCTAGTCTGGAATATTCTACTCCATTCTATTCTATTCTAGAATATTCTATTTGATTCCTTTCCGTTCCATTCCATTCTATTCTAGAATATTCTACTCCTAGTCTATTCTATTGTATTCTAGAATATTCTACTCCATTCAATACTTTTCTATTCTAGAATATTCTACTCCATTCCTTCCATTCCATTCTATTGTAGATTCTACTCCATTCTATTCTATTCTAGAATATTGGAATCCTATCCTATTCTAGAATATTGGACTCCTATCCTATTCTATTCCATTCCATTCTAGAATATTCTACTCCATTCTAATCTATTCTATTCTCTTCTAGAATATTCTACTCCATTCTATTCTATTCTAGAATATTCTACTCCATTCTATTCTATTCTAGAATATTCTACTCCATTCTATTCTATTCTATTCTAGAATATTCTACTCCATTCCATTCCATTCCATTCCATTCTTTTTTAGAATATTCTACTCCTATATTATTCTATTCTACAATATTCTACTCCATTCTATTCTATTCTAGAATATTCTACTCCATTCTATTCTATTCTAGAATATTCTACTCCATTCTATTCTATTCTAGAATATTCTACTCGATTCCATTCCATTCCATTCCATTCTCTTCTAGAATATTCTACTCCTATTCTATTCTAGAATATTCTGGAATATTCTACTCCATTCAATTCTATTCTATTTTAGAATATTCTACTCCATTCCATTCCATTCCATTCTCTTCTATACACAAACTTTCCACGCACGAAGTGAGTGGAAAAACACCATCCAAGTACTTCAGGCTAAAAATATGCAACCTCGGATCAAATATCCAGCGAAATTGGAGTTCACATGTGAAGGGAAAACCAGATCTTTCCACACCAAAAAGGATCTAAAGGAGTATGTGAATAAAAAAACCAGCACTACAGCGAATTCTAAGAGGGGAGCCCCACCCAACAGAGATCGTACAAGACACACAGACAGAAACAGAAAGAAAATACAATAGTCAAAGTCCAATAGAAAGAACAGCTCACTAAAGACAAGAAAAAAAAAAGAGGAAAAAACAGCCCAACAAGAAAATGGAAGGAGAAAGAACACCCTTATCCTTGATCTCTTTAAATATAAATGGTTTAAACTCTCCTATAGAGAGGAGCGGACTGACAGGATGGATCCGCAAACAAAAAGTTGACATCGCTGCCTACAAGAGACCCACCTTACAGCAAGAGAAAAAAACAGGTTCCGAATGAAAGCATGGAGCAAGATCTACCAAGCAAACGCACCTACCAAACCGGCAGGTGTAGCCATTCTGATCTCAGACAAGCTGGACTTTTCATTAAAATCAACTCAAAAAGACAAAGAAGGACACTACATTTTAATACAAGGAAAAATCCAGAATCAAGACATCCGGTGATAAATGTATACTCACCGAACAAAAGAGGCCATACATATGTCAAGCAAATTCTCACAGAATTACAGAACAAGATAGACGCAAACACAATCATAGTGGGTGACCTTAATACCCCACTCTCTCCAAGAGACAGATCCAACACCCAGAGGATTAGCATGGAAAGTGAGGACCTAAGTAACACCATATCCCAAATGGATCTGACAGACCTATACAGAATCTTCCACCCTACAGAGGCCCAATACACCTTCTTTTCAGGAGGCCATGGATCATATTCCAAAATAGACCACGTCATAGCCCACACAAAGGACCTCAGCAAATACAAAAGTATAGACGTCATCCCATGTATTATATCTGATCACAGTGGATTAAAGGTAACCCTCAACAACAAAGGATACCACTGAGGCTATACACACTCTTGGAGGCTATAACCCACACTGCTATCCAACACTTGGGCCACAGACCAAATTAAAGATGAAATCAACGAATTCATAAGCCACAATGACAATGAAAACACATCACAAAGAAACCTATGGGACACAGCTAAGGCAGTTCTGAGGGGCAAGATCATTGCCCTCAGCACTCACATGAAAAGAATGGAAGCAGAGCAGGTGAATAACCTCACGATGAAACTAAAACAACTGGAGAAACATGAAATGACAGAATCTCAAACGACTAGGAGGGAGAGATCACAAAGATTAAAGAAGAAATAAATCTGATTGAATGTAGAAAGACCATTCAACAAATAAATAAGAGTAAAAGCTGGTTCTTTGAAAAAATAAACAAAATTGACAGACCCCCACAACACTTACAAAAACAAGAAGAGACTCATATACGTAAAATCAAAGACTCCACCGGAAAACTTACAACAAGTACACACGATATTCAAACAATCATAAGGAGCTATTTCCAAAAGCCCTACTCAGCAAAAAAAACAATAATTTTACAGACATGGATCAATTCTTAGAGAAGTACAAACTGCCCAAAATGAACCAAGAAGAAATAAATCAACTAAATAAACCAATAACTTACAGTGACATACAGGAGGTAATCAAGAACCTCCCAACAAAGAAAAGCCCAGGCCCAGATGGATTCACCAACGAATTCTTCAAAACCTTTACTGAGGAGCTAGTACCAATACTCCTCAAACTCTTCCGTGAAATCGAAACAGAGGGAGAAATCCCAAACTCATTCTACGAAGCTAATATCATACTCATACCCAAACCAGGCAAAGATCCAACAAAAAAAGACAACTACAGACCAATATCACTAATGAACACAGATGCAAAGCTCCTCAATAAAATATTAGCTAACAGGATCCAGAAACTGATCACGAAAATCATATATCATGACCGAGTAGGCTTCATCCCACAGTCACAAGGATGGGTCAACATCCATAAATCAATCAACGTAATTCACCACAAAAACAGATCTAAAATTAAAAATTATATTGTTATCTTAGTCAATGCCCAAAAAGCCTTTGACAAAATACAACATCCATACATATTAAAAGCTTTGGAGAGAACAGGAATAGATGGAACATTCCTCAAAACAATAAAAGCCATATACAACAGACCAACTGCTAATATCATATTAAATGGAGAGAAACTTAAATCATTCCCCCTAAACTTAGGAACAAGACAAGGATGCACACTCTCCCCACTTCTTTTAAACATAGTGCTGGAATCCCTAGCCATAGCAATAAGGCAAGAGGAGGACATCAAACGGATCCACATCGGCAAGGAAGAAATCAAGTTATCCCTAGTCGCAGACGACATGATCTTATATCTGAAGGACCCAAAAAACTCAGTCCCCAAACTCCTTCACCTATTAAACCAATTTGGCAAAGTAACAGGATACAAAATCAATCCACAAAAGTCAGCAGCTTTTCTGTACACCAGCAATATACAAGCAGAAAAGGAAATTATGGAAACATTTCTATTTACAATAGTCAAAAAAAGAATAAAGTACCTAGGGATCCACTTAACCAAGGATGTGACAGACCTATTTAATGAAAACTACAAAAATCTAATAAGGGAAATCAAAGAAGACACAAGGAGATGGAAAGACCTCCTATGCTCATGGGAAGGCAGAATAAATATAGTGAAAATGGCCATATTGCCCAAATTGTTATACAAATTCAATGCAATCCCCATCAAGATCCCAGCTACATTCTTCACTGAAATAGAGAAAGCAACCCATAAGTTCATATGGAACAGCAAAAAACCTAGAATAGCCAAAGCAATTCTAGGCAAAAAAAGCAGTGCAGGAGGTATCACAATACCAGACTTCAAGCTCTACTACAAGGCCATCATAACAAAAACAGCATGGTATTGGTATAAAAACAGATCGGAAGACCAATGGATTAGAATTGAAGATCCTGAAATAAAACCACACTCTTACAGTCAGCTGATATTCGACAAAGGAGCTAAGGACATACAATGGAATAAACATAGCCTCTTCAACTACTGGTGCTGGGAGAACTGGGCAGCCATATGCAGAAAACTCAAAGTAGACTCAAGCCTATCACCATGCACCAAGATCAACTCAAAATGGATCAGCGACCTCAATATCAGACCTGAATCCTTGAAACTACTGAAGGACAGAGTAGGAAAGACGCTAGAACTTATAGGCACAGGAAGGAACTTCCTGAATAGAGTCCCAGGGGCACAACCAATAGGGGAAAGACTTGACAAATGGGACTACTACAAATTAAAAAGTTTCTGCACAGATGAGGACATAGCCACCAAAATAGAAAGACAACCAACGATATGGGAAAGGATATTTATCAGCAGAGCAACACACAAAGGCCTGATATCAGTCATCTACAGAGAACTCAAAATCTAAGCCCCTCCAAGCCCAATAAACCTATTAGGAAATGGGCAAAGGAGGTAAAGAGAGACCTCACAAGAGAAGCTATAAAAATGGCAAAGAAACACATGAGGAAATGCTCAACATCCCTGGTAGTAAAGGAAATGCAAATCAAAACAACCCTGAGATACCACCTCACCCTAATTAGAATGGCCTATACTCTGAACTCAGGCGACAACAAATGCTGGAGGGGGTGCGGGGAAAGAGGAACCCTTCTCCTTTGTTGGTGGGAGTGCAAATTAGTACAACCACTTTGGAGAACAGTATGGAGGTTTCTCAAAAAGCTCAATAGAGACCTCCCCTATAACCCAGACATACCACCCCTAGGCATCTATCCTAAACAGCAAACCCCAAGATATCAAAAAGACATTTGTACTTCCATGTTTATCGTGGCACAATTCGCAATAGCCAAAATATGGAAACAACCCAGATGCCCCTCCACAGACGAATGGATCCAAAAAATATGGTACTTATACACAATGGAATACTACATAGCGATTAGGAATGGTGAAATATTGTTATTCGCAGGGAAATGGTCAGAACTCGAACAAATAATGTTGAGCGAGACAAGCCTAGAACCCAGAAAACAAAGTGGCATGATCTCACTGATATATGACTGTTAACAAAGGGAGACAGAGAGACAGTAGAGACCAAGTCTGTGAAACCAAAAACTGCTTGTCAAATAGTATTCCCCACAGGATTGGGGCAGTGACCCAACAGCATGTAACTAAACGAAAAACAATTACTCAACATATAAAGGTCAAAAATTGACCTCTCAGGGGAATACAATAGCTCAAAAGCTAAGTATTTACGTTCATATAAGACTAATGTGGACATATGGTCTAATATCGACATTACATTTAAAGCCCTAGGCAAACTTTCTTGGGCGTGGCCACGTGGCTACTGTATATGTTCTTGGTACATTGTATATCGTATATATGTCTACTTGACCTAGAGGAGGGATAGAAAAACAGGGTGTAAGATATCACAAGAAATGTACACACTGCCCTACTATGTAACTGTACTCTTTTTGCACAACACCTTGCCAAAAAAATTGTGTTCAATTAATAAATAAATTAAATTTAAAAAAAAAAGGAAACGAGGGAACCTTTCACCAGAAAAAATGTCCTCAGTCCAATTCCCTATAAGAAAATGTATTCAGATAACAGCCATAGAAGCAGGGCCATAGGTTCTGTTGGTTACATAGGTACGTACGTTAGTCAAAACACCTACAACTGAACAATTATACTATAAAATTTAATTGTCTTGTAACTCATGAGAACCCCGAATTTTCAAAAGATTAAAAACTCAGTGCCTTCTCATACTTGGATAACAATTAACCCCTGCCCAGTTTGACTCTTGAAAAAACATGCATTCTAAAGCAACACCCAAAACAGGAGGAAAAGAGAACTATTATCCCACCAGTGTTTTCTTCAGCTTCAATACCATCAGCATTCTTTTATCTACTCCAGACAGAAGCGGAAGTGCACCTACACTGAACCACAAATGGACTGCAGTGAATAATACACCATTTAGAGGGGATGAGAGAAACAGCATTGTGTGCTACGTGTACTCCCTGCAAGTACACAATAGGGTGTGTATGCAGGTCATAGATGAGGCCTGGTATTTATTGTTTTTATCATGAATGTGGAAATGAAATTCCAAGGTAATGTCCAGTTTTCTTTTTCCTACAGGTAGACAAACTGATTGAGAATAAGATGAAGAGAAGATTTGGCATTTCTCGGGGAAATTCCAAAGGAATTCCGAAGGTGAACTGAGATCTAGGGTGATTCAAAGACAATACTAAAGACATGAAGGTCCAAAGAAGGCTCAGAAGACTGACAGCAAAGGAAGAAAATATGACACTGTTGGCAGACTTGAGACAAGACTATTGGGGTAATTATCACAGAACTAATAAAGCGATGATGATATTAATAACAGAAATACCTGCACAGTGTGAAAATATCAGCCTAGTAACCCACTGAATTCATAAGAGAAGCCATGGGAAGGAAATAAGAAGTAGCACGTGTGGAAATGTCTTAAGAAACCAAAACTAGAAAAGTTATCAAAACAGTGAGTAGAGTTGGGTAGATGAAGGGCTTACAATTGAGTGGAAAGTGAGCTCTCAGAAAGGTTGCTATGCAGAGGCTACTTGGCAGAATTTCCCTGAACCAAGGTGGAAGGTCTAGATATTAAACAGCCCCAGTGAAGAATTGCTTGAGCCAGGGTATCCGCGGGTAGGTCGGATGGGGCTTGAGCCAAAGAACCTGGGGTCTCTTTCTTTAGGAGGCTGAGCCCACAGGTGTGGCCCATCAACAATGATCTCCTCCTCCCCCTCCTGTGGCCCCTCCCCCCAGATAGGGTGTGTTCCGGTGCAGGCTGGTTCTTTCCCATGTCCTTTTTCACTGGAGAAGAGTTGGCACATACCAGCTTGGGTCTTTGTTTAGGGAGTCGCTGATTTCCGATTCACCAGTTCAGCAGATGGCAGTGCTCTGTGTTTTGTCAAGATAAATACATGAAATGTGTGTGTGTGTGTGTAACCATATATGTGTGTGTTTATAGTCATAAACATATGCGTACTTATATTTATGTACGCACATATTCCTGTATTTTTACCCTTCTGCAGCCCTGTCTGACAATTTATCTAACATCCAAGTCTGTAGATTGTTATTGAAGAGAAAAATGCCCCTTCATCAGAGTAGTGCATTTAGTAACGGAGATAGCATTGTAAATGCCATCCAAGTGGAGCTCAGTATGGAGGGGCACTCATGCGTTGTTAGGCCCCCGGGGGGAAGGTTAGAGTGGACTCAATGTGAGCCTGTGTCCCCCAGAGGCCCTGGAGAGCCGGCGGGCGGGGTCTCTGGGACAGCCCACCGGTGCTGCAGGCCTCTGGGGTCACCGCCCCGGGACCCTGCTCTTGCATCTCAGGTAATCGCGGAGGGTGTTGGCCATGAGCCGGGCAGTTCTCTTAGCAGGGGGCTTTCTGGTGCTGACCACGGGCCTGAGGGCCGCCATTGTGGGGCCGGAGGGGGCGCAGGCTGCTGTCTGGCTTTGGGGATGAAACCTTCCGTCCCCACCTCCAGCAGCTCCGCCCGCACCCGCAGCCCCGGCCCCGAAGGCACCCAGTCTTCCTCCTCCCCCAGCTCGGTTTCCTTGCTGGGCGCCTCCTTGGTGCGGGGCTGGCCCTGTGCTGCAGGCCCGGGGTTGGGCACCGCGGCGAGGGCGCTTCTGGGGAAGCGGGTGCAGGAGCATCTGTGCCCGGCGTCCCCCGCTCTCCTGGGCCTGGGCAGCCCGGATCCTGGCGCTCACGGCCTGCAGACGCTGCTCCCGCTCCTGGCGCAGCCGCACGAAAAGCTCCTGCCAGGACTCGCCCGGGGCGGGGGTGGCCTCCTTAAACTCCTTTCTGCAGCGGACTTGCCACAGCCTGTCTGTGCCGCCGGGTGCCATGGTCCTGCTGTGACGGTTGCCGGGACTGGGGTGCTGAGCTGCGGGACGAGGCTCAGGCACAAGCTCGAACAGAACGCGGGGTGTCCGGGCACCACCGGCGGCACTGTGCGAGGGAAGCACGCAGACCTCCTGGGCAGTGGAGGGAAGAAGCGGGAGGGGCCTGGGTCCCGAGTACACCAGGGTCTTCAGGGCCACTCTGTGGAAAGGGAAGGCTGCCCCTTCCTCTTCCTCCTCCTCTTCACCTTGCTCTTCCTCCTCATCTTCTCCTTCCCATCTCGGCTCTCCCCAGGACGCAGAGGCCCCATGAGGAGGGAGTGGAAAAAGGGAAATCCGCCCCTGTCCGGGCAGCACACCTGACTCGACTGGACCCCCGGGGAAATCCGGTGGTTCGCCCTCGGGGGGCACCGTTGGCTCCTCTCGGGCGGGATCAGGAGCTTCAACAAGAACCAGCTTGCCCGCCTGGTCTCCCTTGACCTCGCTACTCGTCGGGACCCTCTCCGGGGATTCCAGAACCACCCCTGCCTCCTTCATCAGCTCTTCCCACTCAGCCCCACTCCGACTGCATGGGGCCATCCTGCCTGGGCTCCTGAGCGCCATCCCGCTTGGGGTCCTGCCCCAGGAGCGCCGGCACCAGCCCTGGGTGGCGGTCCAGCAGAGCCACGGTCTCCCAGCGCAGGTCCAGCTCCTTGGCCAAGCTGCCCACCAACTGGTGCTCCCTAAGCCCCTGAACCGTGCTCCTCACTCCCGTGGCCTCCAGGATCTCCGGCATGAAGGGTAGGATGGAGAGCAGCCTCAGAGTCTTCCGGATCTCCTCCATGTCCCTGCTGCAGGCCAGGTGCTCCTGGAGCTGCCTCGCAGCTCCCCAAGCCCCCTCCACAACCCGGGTTCCGGGGCCACACGGCTCCTTGGCCCTGCTCTGAGAGGAAGGATCCGCACCTGCCAAGCTCCACCTCTTCCGCTTCTGCTTCCGTTCCCTGGGTTCCTGAACTTCCTCAGTGGGTGCTGGAGCGCCATCCCGCTCCTGAGCTTGGCCCATCAGCTCTGTCCAAAGTGCTGAGTTTCCACCCAGGGGAGCCAAGCTCTTCCAGCGCTTCGCCATCTCCTTGGCCAAACTGCCCACCTGTGGGTGTGCTCTGTACGCCTTCACTGTCCTTCTGACTCCCGTGGCGGCGAGGATCTCTGCCGTGATGGGCAGGACGGACAGAAGCATCAAGGATTTAAAGAGTTCCTCCTCTTCAGTGCTGGAGGCCAGGCGCTCCTGGAGCTGCCCCACGGCCCCCCACACCCACTCGTCCACCTGTGTGATGATGCCACACTGGACCACGTGTGGAGAGATGCAGGGACCACTGACCTGGGTTCCTCGATCCAATGGCTCATGAGTCCCGCAGTGAGAGAAAGGATCCGGCTCATCCTCTTCCTCTTCTCCTTCCTTCTCCTCCTCTCTTTCCCCGTCCCCCTCATCCTTCCTCTTCCTCTCCTTTTCTGCCTCCCTCTCTCCCTCTCTAGGGCCATCCTGCCTGGGCTCCCGAGCGCCATCCCGCTTGGGGACCTGCCCAGGAGCGCCGGCACCAGCCCTGGGTGGCGGCTCAGCAGAGCCACGGTCTCCCAGCGCAGGTCCAGCTCCTTGGCCAAGCTGCCCACCAACTGGTGCTCCCTAAGCCCCTGAACCGTGCTCCTCACTCCCGTGGCCTCCAGGATCTCCGGCATGAAGGGCAGGACGGAGAGCAGCCTCAGGGTCTTCCGGATCTCCTCCGTGTCCGTGCTACGGGCCAGGCGCTCCTGGAGCTGCCGCGCGGCTCCCCAAGCCCCCTCCGCCCCCTGGTTTCCTGGGCCCCGAGGCTCCTCGGCCCTGCTCTGAGAAGAAGGATCCGCACCTGCCAAGCTCCACCTCTTCCGCTTCTGCTTCCGTTCCTGTGATTCCAGAACTTCCTGGGAGGGCGCTGGGGCCCCATCCCCCTCCGGGCCCCGGCCCATCAGCTCTGCCTCGAGCGCTGGGTTTCCGCCCAGGAGAGCCAACGTCTTCCAGCGCTTCGCCATCTCCTTGGCCAAACTGCCCACCTGCGGGTGTGCTCTGTACGCCTTCACTGTCCTTCTCACTCCCGTGGCGGCCAGGATCTCCGCCGTGATGGGCAGGACGGACAGCAGCCTCAGGATCTTGCGCAGTGCGTCCCCTTCGGTGCTGGAGGCCAGGCGCTCCTGGAGCTGCCCCACGGCCCCCCCACACCCACTCCGCCGTCTGCGTCCCGATGCCACCCAGGTCCAGGTCTGCACACAGGCCCGGGCCGCTCACCTGGCTTCCCGCCTGCAGTGGGTCCCTTGCCCCACTGGGACAGCACTGATCCGCGGTGGATGCCTTCCCCATCTCCCGCTCCTGCGCCCCGTTCCTCTCCCCTGCCCCAGATCCTCCCCCGTGGGCTCCGGAGCTACCGCCCGCTCCGGGACCTGGCTGCGAGCCTCTGACGCGTGGCTCGGCACAGCCAAGATCTCCCAGCGCTCGGCCAGCTCCTTGGCCACACTGCCCACCTGCTGGTGCTTGCTCAAGGCCTCCAGCGTCCCCCTGACACCCGTGGCCGCCAGGATCTCCGGCGTCATGGGCAGGCGGGAGAGCAGCCTCAAGGAGCGGCGGAGCTCATCCGCGTCTGTGCTGGAACCAAGGCGCTGCTGGAGCTGCCGCACGGCCCCGCACACCCACTCGGCCGCACCCATCCCGATGCCCACACCGTCCACGTCCGCAGAGATGCGCGGGCCGCTCACCTGGCTTCCTGGGTGCTGTAGGTCACTCGCCGTGCTCTGGGCACTCCTCCTCTGGTTGGTCGGTCGGTCGGTTGATCGGTCGGTTGGTCTGTTGCTACTGCGAGGCTGGCCTCCGCTTCCTCCTCTTCCTCTGCTTCCTTCCGTGGTCGCCTTCCAAAGCAATCCGGCCGGCCAGCTTCCCGCCTTATATAGGCCTCTGCCTGACCCTCCCTCCTGACAGCTCCGCCTCTAAGCCCCTCCCCACCGCACATGCCCTCCGTGCCCTCGGGTCCTGCCAGGGGTTCTGAGCACATGCCATGCCTTCCACAGGGCCCTCCCCCACAACTCCACGGCCCTCTGCCTGCTCTGCCCTTCTTGTCCCGACCTCCTGGGTCCAGATAGCCCTCACCCTTCCCTTGACCTGGGGTCCCCAGCCTCGGTGCAATGGCCCTCTCCACCAACCCTCAACCTGAGGACCATATCCTCCCTCTCTGGCCCTTCATTTCCTCCTCTCCCATAGCCCTAGGCACACTTTTGTATTTACTCCCCAAACTCCAGGCTCGGGACCATTTCTCCTCCGTGTATGCATGTATATATGCAGGAAGCCGGCAACAACGCCATTACGAGATGGCGCCTACTTCCTTGCAGCCTTACTGGTAAATAACGGCAAAGCCTAACGGACTTACTGGCCTGAACCCCGCGCATGCGCAAGTGAGTTCTAGTCCCAGCCATCCCGTGGCAGCTGCTAGTAGCAACCAGTCACAGACCAATCAGGGAGCGACCCATGCTCACCCAACGGTATATAAGCAGGCGGTTTTGGCCTTTTGGTGCCCCTCGCTTCAGCTCTCCCTCAACCAAGCGGCTCCTCAATAAAATGTGATTGGGAAGGATCCTCGTGTGGTGGTCGCCTTTCCTCGCTGGACGAGGTTGCCGCCCGCCGCAACTGGTGCCGAAACCCGGGAACCAGGCGAGGGGTCGAAGAGGATCCAGAACCCAACACATGAGGAGGTAACTTCCCTCAGGTATGTGGACTGCCGTTCCTGTCTGGTGCTTCTTATTATCCTTCCACTGTGAGTGCTGGTGGCTGGTGTGTGCTTGCTCTGTTTGCGCTGTGATGCCCTTATGGCGCATGGTACGCTCATGCCTGGAAGATGGACACTCCACAGATATAAAGGAAGGTCAAAGGGCCCTTAGTAAGCACCAGGATAGTCTTTCGAATCCTCATCAGTAAAGGGGGAAGTGGTTAGGCCTAAGGAAAATAAAAATAAAAATAAGAAAGAAAAGGGAGACCCCATAAGGGTCTGGAGGAGGGACTGCAGCCCTCCGGAAAATCCTAGACCGCGCAGGCGGCGGGGACAAACTCAAAAGGGACAAGGACAAGAACCAGTTGCCCCGTTGTATCCTTCTTTGGAGGAATTTAAGATTGATAACTCCTTCTCAGTTCTTAGTATAGAGGGCAGTGAATCAGAGAGCGAGGCCGAGAGTGGCCATACCTCGGGCAGCGAGCTGAGCCCAGAAGATGAAGAGGGCTTGGAGGAAGCCGCTGCTAGGTACGAAAAGGACAGATACGGACCTGGTTACCCCCTTGGGGCCAAGGCCCCCAGGCAAAAAACACCCTCTGCCCCCCCGCCTTATGCGGTGTCCGGGCGGAGCAACTTCATAAAGAGAAGTACGTGGTCTAGGTTGGCCACGGCTTTTCCAGTCTTTGAGAACCCAATAACAGATGAAAGGACCTATGAGCCAGTCTCTTATAAACACAACTAAGGGATCTAATGGAGTCAGTGCGCACATATGGAGTTACAGCCAGTTATACCACTGCCTTATTGCGGCGACTCACGGTTAATGCCATGACGCCCACGGATTGGTTTGAGATTGCGCGCACATGTCTCAGTCACGGGCAGTTCCTTGACTTTAGGTCCATTGTTCAGGACAAGGCACAAATACAATTCAGAAAGAATCTCCAAGAAGGGAGAGCCGAATGGTCGGTGGACATGCTTCTAGGACAGGGAGCTTATGCAGTGGAACAGACCACCTACCCCTTTGAAGTCTACCGCCAGGTAAATGAGATATTTTACAAGGCTTGGCAGGCCTTGCCAAACAAAGGAGAGGTGGCTGGCAACCTTACAAAAGTGATTCAGGGCGCCCAATGAACCATTTTCTGATTTTGTGGCACGCATGCTTGAGACGGCGGAGCGTGTACTTGGAATTTGGATGCTGCCATGCCACTTGTACAACAAATAATCTATGAACAAAGTACCAAGGAATGTAAAAGAGTGATAACTCCTATAAAGGAAAAGGGCCTTGAGGCATGGGTAAAAGCTTGCCGAGAGGTGGGAGGCCCATTGACAAATGCAGGCTTGGCGGCGGCCGTGCTTTCTGCCGCTCGCATGGCTAGGGACAACAAACAGAAGGGCTGCTTTAAGTGTGGCCAATTAGGACACTTTAAGCGGCAATGCCTGAAAATTAACGAGACCCCAGCTAATTTAACGGGAGGACAGCGACAACCAGGTCTGTGCCCCCGATGTAAAAAGGGAAAACATTGGGCCAATGAATGTAGGTCAGTGAAGGACATCAATGGACATCCGATCCCCCAAGCTGTACCGTTAGAGTCAAAAAACGGGAAGGGGGCCCCCGTCCCCAGGGCCCACAAATCTATGGGGCACTTCAAACGTCAGTACCAGCCCCCCACCTGCAACCACCCAGGCTCGAAGGGCAACTTCAGGCTCCGCAGGGCTGGACCTCTGTGCTGCCACCGGAACAGTATTAACTCCGGCGATGGGCGTACAGGTCATAGACTCTGATATGACAGGACCCCTTGAAAAAGACACAGTGGGCTTGATTCTTGGTCGTTCCTCTTCCACCATGAGAGGGCTAATTGTCCTCCCAGGAGTCATTAACCCAGATTGTGAAGGAACTATACACCTCCCATGGATTTCGCGCCTTTTCCGCTCAAATGCATGTAACCCATGCAACGGGATTGCCTTACAACCCTCAAGGCCAAGGAATTGTCGAAAGGGCTAACAAGAGCCTAAAGGAATTACTGCAAAAACAAAAAGGGGGAATAGCT